>NW_009202393.1:0-5686 GCF_000690835.1 Fulmarus glacialis
TATGATTCTATGATTCTATGAATTTATATCCATACTTTTGCACTATTCTATTTTCCTTATATATCTTATTTTTCATTTGTTGCCTATTGACATCAATTGAAGAATGAGGAAGACTGGTTTTTTATCACTTAAAATAGGACCCCATTAGTAGGGGTATTTTAATTAGGTAGGGGTATTTCATGACAAGGTGCTTGTGTCCTTTATCTTAAAAAGGCCAACTCTTCTGCTTAATGATGAGAAAAATATGATTGATTTCTGACAAAAGACAAAAAGTGATCTGTAAGATTATGCATGACTTTCACTGCAAAGAGTTTTCCTTTGAACTAGAAACTTCTTTAATATAAATGAGAACTGTTCTACTGAAGTTTTAAGATAATAACTCTAATTAGGGCTCATTTGAATTTTTAATGCCTACAGTTTGAATGATGAAATAAATGAATGGAATATTTTTCATATTTTTAAAAGGTGCAAATATGTGTGTGACCAAAAAAAAAAATTTTTTCTTTTCTTTATTTAAGGACTGTTTTTCTTTTTTTTTTTTAAGTGGTTTAGGTGAGTTTGAAAGGTTTTAAATGTACCGCTGTCTTAAAAATTTCAAAAGTATACTTATAATACTAGCTCTATAAAGCAACATACCGTCAAAAAAAAAAAAAAAAAAAAAAAAAAGACCAAACAAAAGTCAGAAGTGGACTGAGTTATGCAAGACTGAATATTGGTGCACACGCCACTTAAAACTGATCATAAAACCAGAATAGATGTACTAATCTGTTTTGACCCCTATTTAATTACTTCTGAAAATTATTCAGATGTTAGATATCCATCTCTCTCCACTGATTGTGATTCAAGTATGTGGGTGCTTCAGTTCACTGTAGAAAACCATGTAAGCATATGGACATCTTGTCCATTATCTTCCCTTCAAGAAAAAAAAAAATGCAATTTGGTGGTTAATGGTATGCAATAACTTGTGTTTATCAAAAATTTTCAAGTACTTTAAATATTAAATTTGCAGTGACCATTTTCAAAGACCAGTTTATCAAAGTACTGAATTCAACAGCACATTGTGATGACAAAGTCTTGTCCTCATATCCAGAGAGGAGAAAGCCTGAAAAATCAGCAATGTTTCCACTATGCAGCACTTAGAAGCCTTGCACCTTGCTCTGCTTTTTCCTGAGTGGCATATGCCAATATATCAGTGGATTGCTGCTGTAAAGGCTTGCTCACCCTTGTGTTCTCACTCCTTTCTCCCTCTCCTTTTCCTCCTCATGCCCATCTCTCTCTCTCTTTCTCTCTCTTTCAGGTATGAGTTCACACTTTCCCAAGTCAGCTCTAGCAATTGCATGGCCACCTAATGAGATCAGCTTGTTGATTTGATGGAAGTGAATATTCCTTTCTGGTACTGTTAGGGCTTCAGGGGGAGTATGACAGTATAGTTTTAGCATGGCTTACACCATCCGTGGACTCTCTTCCTTGAATAATTAAGTAAGAGCAAGTCTAATCTTAGAAACAAGGAGTTCCACCACATCATTATCAGCATGATGCATGAAATGTAGGGTTGGTTAAAGAACAAAAAGGGTAATGGAAGACCTATCAAGGTATCTTTTTTTCCAAGCCAGGTGTTGTTCTCTGTCAAAAAAACAAATGAAACGCACACACACACACACACAGGGAAGCAGTACTAGATATGGTAGTACTGACTGTAAATCGTTTACCATGCTTTGGGTAAGTATCAATACTGCTATCCCATGCAGATCTTAACATGGATCTCATGAAAGCAGAATAACTTATTTACACAGCCTCATGGTACAAGAATTTGGCTTTATTTGGGGGGATATTGTCAGTTTATATCAAAATGCATTTGTTAGAAGAGTATGCTTCAGGATGAGGATGATAGTTAATGCTGCTGCAAGTTGAGTAATCATTTTTGACTGCAAAGACACAATTTTGCATCATCTATCTAAACAACTCCTGTTCCATCTCAAAATAGGATATTAAAAATCAAACAAAAAAAAATCTGATAAGCTGTAACTCCACCACAAACCAATTTAATCAAATTATAATCCTCTTTATTTTTAATCTAATTCTGTGAAGATCTCCTACTTCATTTCTGGTGATTTTAAGTAGGCATTTTTCCTTTTCTTTGTCCCTTTCTCTGTACTCCTACTAGTTTTTTTTTCCTAAATACTGAGGATTTTTTTTTTGGTGAATGTTACATTGCTGGAAAAGTGTTCCAACTGGTCTAATTAGTGTCCAGTATAATGCAATAAAATTTAGCTTTCAATTAGTCATCAGGGTCAAACACTGTCCTCTTGAGTGTGGAGAATAAAAATTCAATACTTTAATCTCTTTATTAAAAGATTCTCTCGGGTTACAGAAGCAGATTAAAAATTATGCTATCAAAGATGGTGAGTCTGCCAAATGTGCCTTTGTAACTAACTTTAAAAGACTGGGACTATTTTCAACATGTTAGGGAATAAAATGAAGGTGGCGGAGTATCATCATTAGAAAACTGCATGATCTGGCATTATGGCAAATGGAAATAATCAGCATTTCCTTCTTTAAAGAGCCCTTTGTATATCAAATTTGCTTTCAGTGGTTTTTTTTTTTTGAATGCTATTGTAAGAATTATTTGTTCTGCTTACATCTGGTCCTTAAAACATATTCAGTAGGCATATGTTTTGATAGGAATTAAAGAACAAATGTTGTAGTATTCATTGTCTAGTGTCAAAATACATGATTGTCATATTAGGATGTTCTTCCTCTGGTTCTAGTGCTATGCAGGCAAAACACGATTGTAGCATTAAAAAAAGAAAAAAACAGCACAATGGGCTTAGTCATGGATCAGCTATTCATGGCAAACTGCTGTATATAGTTGAGTTTCACACTTCTTCCCTTACTCGGTATGCTTGCTTTCCTCACTGGTGGCAAAGGCAGGAAATGCTTAGGAATGGATATATTCTGGGTTATCCTAGACAGGGAAAAATCACTGTTGAGTAAATCTTTCCTTTCTGTTTGGTGATAGACATAGCAATATCTTTATCTTCTGAAATGACTGGGAGGTTTCTCCTGGTTGAGAGAGAGTAGTTATAGCTCCATCTAAAATAATATTCAGTCAGTAATATATTTTGGCTCCATAGTCACAAGTTAGATTTCACAACCAATATAGAGTGTATAAAGAACCGTGAGAGTTAATTTTTATTTTGTGCTCATGTAGGTTTCTCTTCCTCCTTTTCCCCAAGGGCGATATTAAGTCTTTCTTACCATTGCCTGTAGAAATCATAAAAAAAAAAAAAAAAAAAAAAATCATATATCACTCTTCATAAGAAAGAGTGGTAGTGGTGAGATACTACACTGTAATCAATAAATCATGCATCAGTAACTTTTTTTGTAATTTAGAGGAAGACCATGTCTCAGAAAGAGCTTTTCATATGGCATATTTTGTGCTGAAAAAGACTTTGCAGAATCTGTTGTCAGGAAGTGTCGTTGTTTAACCCCAGCCAGCAAATAAACCCCATGCAGCCGCTCACTCACCACCCCCTCCGCTAGGATGGGGGAGAGAATCGGGAAGGCACAAATAGGAAAACTCATGGGTTGAGATAAAAACAGTTTAATAATTGAAATAAAACAAAGTAGAACAGTAATAATAACAATGACAACAACAGCAATAATAGAATATACAAAGCAGATGATGCACAATGCAACTGCTCACCACCTGCTGACTGATGCCCCGCGTGTCCCAAACAGCGAGAGCCCCCTTCTTTTTTCCCTGACCATGCCTCTTAATTGTACACTGAGCATGACATCACATGGTATAGAATACCCCATTGGCCAGCTGGGTCAGCCACCCCAGCTATGCTCCCCACCCCAGCTTCCCATGCACCTGGCAGAGCATGAAAAGCCAAAAAGTCCCTGGTGCAAGCGCTGCTCTCGGCAACAACCAAAACATCAATGGGCCATTAACGTTCCTCTCATACCAAACCCAAAACACAGCACCTCCCCGCAGCTACTGAGAAGAAAGTTAACTCTGTCCCAGCTGGAACCAGGACAGTAAATTTTAGAAAAAAGTTTAATAACATTTAGAATTGTTTGAATATTTTTTATAATCTTGTTTCAGATACTACAGAGAGATATAGAAAGATTCACTATGTGAACTGCTTGTTTTAAAAGTTTAGAGATTAATGGCAATACCTCTTAAAATTAGGTTATTGTTATAGTGTGTATATCCACATCTGAATGTTTTTTCTGCCATCAATGGGTACCTTATCCTGCAACAGGACAATGCAAGAAGAGCACCTCTTGCTGATAATTTTAGCTGGATGTGATTTCATACTTCTTTTAAAAGTAGAAAGTGTAAGCTGTAGATACTTTTTTTGTCTCTGCCCAATCTGCAGATTTTTTGTAAGTCTTGGATCTTGTCAGAGAGGTCAAATACAAAAATTAGAAACTCCTATGCCACAGTAGAATATGGAATACCATTACAGCTTTTGTTCTTTTTCTTCACCTAACCTTTTGCTCTCTGAATGTTTTATCCCTTTTTGGTTTTGTACTACAGAAATATTTACTACCAGAGAAAAATTCTGCCTTCAAATAGGTGCAGAAAATCTCATTCACATCAAAGGAAGTTCCTCTCCATCTATGTTGTAACCTCTAGGCCCTCATTTTTGAGAAAGAAAATAGTGAAATGTAGCATAGTGAAAGGTATTTATTTTAAATAGGACAGATAGGTGTCCTGAGTATCAAGTCTGAGCAAGTTTTTTTTAAATATCATTGCAAAGATATTTTAATATATTATCATTCTGCAAAGCTCAAGAGAAAGTTTTGATCAAACATTTTACATTTAATGACAGCAGATATAAGATTTAGACTTAAAAACAAGTCTTCCTATATCAAAATAAACAGTAAATAAAATTACTTTTTTTTTTATTGGCTCATATTTTAAGTTACAGCATTTTTGCCACATAACAGATACTAGAAATTTAGAAATAAACACATTAAAAATTTCTGCAACTATTTAGCTCATGAGGAGGAGGGAGACATCTAAGAAATGTTCTGCTCATTTCATTCATTTGGCAAGTTGACATCTATAGCAAAAATTTATATTACTCTCATTCAGCACCAGTCTTGGTTTCTCCTTACTTACTCATCTGACATTCTGGTAACCAACATATGGCGTTCAATAAAGAGATCAAAGTAAATTACTGCATGCTGGTATGATAGCCTAAGGTGTAGTCCCTTAAAAATGGGACATACTGCCATATCATACTTTATCAGTACATACTAGTTACAACGCTTATTCAAGATCTCTCAGCTATCTCCAGTTGCTTAGCCATACCTTGATTAATGGAATATTTTTACCATAAAATTTTATTTAATTCCAGGTGAAATTATGGCATACTATAATTTCTCCACTTCCATTTTTTTTTAAACCTATAGTGACTGAATAGATACATCCACTGTCAAATGATTGACATTGATGGTTCCTCTCATATTGCCATTCTGCTTACGATAGTTTAAGATACATACTTGAGATGTATCTCAAGAAAGGCTAAGGAATGGATATAATCAAGGAATAGAGAATAAATACAGATGTAATTAGGGAGAACAATAGGCAGCTTCTGCAACTTTCTTGATCTTTTTGCCATTTTGATGAGTGCTTAATCGAAGATTTTGCTTTGTTAATAAGGGAAAG
>NW_009202394.1:0-10384 GCF_000690835.1 Fulmarus glacialis
ATGGGGTTGTTGTGACCCTAGTGCAGGACACGACACTTAGCCTTAAAATACTTATTTCTGCACTTTTCATATATTTCAAAGGAGTCCCCTATGCTCCTTCTTTCTTTTCCCCTGTATTTTACAGATAACCATTTGAAAAGCAATGTTTCTAGCGTTGTACCTGTGGTGTCATAAACTTTCTGTTGTACAGAGATCTGCCTCTGTTCTTCTAAGGCCACTAGCCCTATTTTTACAGATAGGACAATTCATAATTAATCAATAATAACTCAATGTTTTTAGCTGAGGTTAATGTAGGAAGAAAAAAAAAACCAAACCAAAGAAGAACAAGAAGCCAGAAAGGAAAAATAAATAGAAACAAGCTTTATTCTAAGATCTTCCCCCTCTAATCACCAAGCTGCTGGTTCTCAAAACACCCCACCCTGGTGTGCATGCTACCAAACTGTTCTGGAAAAAAAAAAATGCTCTGAGACTGTTATGTGTAAACATGCAAATGCTTTCAAAAGAAGGAGAAAGAGAACTTCCCAAAACTATCAGGTCAGCTTGCAAAGCCTAGTGAAACAAATATAGATCAGAAGTCTAGGCATGCCTGGACTCTAGATAACCTGGAGTTTCCTGAAGTAAGATTTACATATTCTGGAAAAAAATCACCTCTGTCTCAAGCTAGTAATTTAGAGCAATTTCTGAGGTGTCTCCTTTCTATTAAACCAAGATTTTCAAAAGTAGTTAGGGGATCCAGATGGCCAGACAATGAACATTTCAGAGTCCAAATTTTTAGAAACTGCTGAGTAGTTTCAGAATTCAGGGAATCTCACTTCTGTGGTGTCTCAGACTGAACTGCCCAAATTTCTAGCTGCTTTTAAAACTCTTAGCCTTAATGGCATCTATGTAATATGCAAAAGTGAATCTTAATTTAGTGATTGCAATGAAAGAGTAACAACTTGCATTAGAGAGATTCAGGCTTCTCTCAAAAATTAGAATAATTTCATTTTAGCAAAACATCAGTCTACATAATTCAATCGTCTTTTTTCAATCAGTTTATTGTAAATACCATATTAGTCCCAATTCTAGAGCATATTAGTCTCAAAAAGAACCACTGTTTGTATTTAAAATAGGAAAGAATTAGCCTTAGAAATCTTTTTTTCTTCTTCTTTTAAAAAAGCTTAAATTAAATAATTTTTATCTTTAATCCGTACTAATGCTGCCATAAGAATGAGCATGACAGTACTCTCTGGGCAGTAATTATTTAACGTTAATTCTGATAAGGATGTCATCTTGTACTGGTGTGCTATAAGCCATGAATCACTGGTTGTAGAAGAAATATATATTCTTTCTACATGTTTTCTGCTGAACAGTAGCTAAACACTCTAAAACCACTGTGTGAAAACATTAACAAAACTTATTCACTTTAAAAAGAGAAAAAGACATTTCTGCAAATTCGATATTCATATTACATTTTATTTGTGGAGCTTATGGCCCTGATTTAGGAAAGTATTTAAGTGATGTTCTTAGTTTTGAATTAGTACCTCAAATTTAAAGCTGAGTATTTTTTTAGGTCTTTTGCTGAGCCAGAACTAGTGTACAAAGTCAACATATTGAGATGTGTTACAAACAGTAACAGAACAGCAAATACAAAACCCATGGAGTGCTCATTGGATAGAGCAATAAAAGATGTTTTTTAATTTCATATTCAGAGAAAAAGTTTATTAAGAGATTTTTCTGGTTTGTTTAAGAAGGTGTCAGACATCCACCTGAGATTCATAACACTGTTTTGCACTGATGGTTGTGCTTCTCTGTGTGTAATATATGGGTTTCTCCTATGAATCGTAACATCATCAAGATCTCTTGTATACAAGTCCAATTTGCCAGGGAAAAAAACCCTTACAAAAAGAAATTTACATAGCCACTGCATACAAATAGGATTAGGGTACAGTTAACAGGAACTGCATTCAAGAGGAGTCAACAGCATTTGCAAGATGTTTAGCAGCCAGCATATGAAGTAATTCTGAGATGCAGCTGCATCTGGATCATTTTATAGTTTCTTTGTTCTTAACAGGATGCTCTCTCATATTACTATTTTATGTGCAGTTAGTCAGCCTTAGAGGTCTTGTAAACTCATGGTAACAGCATTCCCATCAACGCAGTGGATCAAGAAATGTATGGAAAATCTCATCTCTCTCTTTAAAAGACAAAATAATTGACACTATAATCTTTTCCGTGAGAGAATAGTGTGGAAAGTGCCATAAAGGTAAACTCTAATTCGCTTTAAAATGTTGCCAGAATTATTCATAAGCATGACATCTCTCTTGGAGGAGTGTCCCAGACAGACATGGATTTAGCACGATGGGAGCAGAGAAAGCTTAACCTTCCCATTAGTATGTGGAACAGGTGCCTGCACACAATATCACCCCCTCATCGTCTCTGGTGCACGGCCCCCTCCCTGCAATTATCACCATCTCTACTCCCCGAAATAAAGGCCTGGAAAACTTGGCAACAGTGAATGCTAATTCTCATAGTGAGTTCACCTTGTCCCTTAGTAATACGGGCTGCCTTTAGAAAACAAAAGGGTATAAACTTGGACGCCTGCACCTACTGACATTCCAGTTATTTTCAAAAAATGCCAGTTCTACGTTTTTAAGGCTGATTTCTCATAACCTTACATTGGGCTGTAAGCAAAATGCTGACAGCATATTCTTTCCCTTTTGCAAATTTGTCACTTGCTGGAACGCCCAAAGATTTCATACTGTTTGCACTGTGTTTGTGAAAAACCTGCAGCTGGAGAGATTGAGCTCCAGAGACCCTCAGAGCGGCCGGACGAGAGCAGCGTTTTGAATACGTCCTTCCACGTGGGGTTCTTGTGTACTTGCCCAACCTGCTGCGAGTTTTCTCAGCCCAGCTGGCAGCCAGCTTATTATGTGTCACTACTCTGCTCGCAATTACAAGACAGAGCCCAGCCGACACTTGACACGACGATCATGATAACACACTTTCCTGTGAAAGGAGGGAGAGGTGCTGAAAACTGGCACGTAACATTCCCCTTTTTCTCCAGGATGCAAGCTTACTCATCCCTGTTAGAAAAAAGAAATTTATTTTGTGCATGAATGTGGAAGGCACCGTTCACTCTACATAGTGACAGAGGTATGCAAATGTGAGTTAATCTGTGCCACTTAACCTCGAAGCCAGGGTTCAGTCCCCTATCCCTTTGTCTTATCCATATAGCTGGGGCTGACTGGCTAAAAGCACCTGGGAAAAGTGCTGGAGAGGCAATTAAAATGTTCCAACAATATAGGAACAAATTTGGGGGGGGCGGCTCATTAGTCTGCTTAACACGGCTAAGGCTGACCCAAATTTTTCATAATATAACTAAATGTGTGAGGCCAGTAATTTAAACCCAACCTTGACTTTCATATTTTCTAACAAATACCATGTCACAGGGAAAAGAGACTTTGTCAGCTGCCCAGGGATAAATGGTGGTAGTATTTAGAAAAGGTCAAATAAAATTGCCCTAAAAACTGTGTGATAAATCAAAATTAATTTCCAGTCTGAGAATAGAGTATGCAAAAATGTCATCATGTTATTAACATTCTAGCCAGCTACATGCATCCAGTATCATATTTGTCTGGTAAGAAAAATTGAAGGCCAGTATTTTTCACTCTTCTTAGCACTATAAACTGCACAGAATTATGGGAGAATGAACTCAGTTTTGTTCTTGCTTCTAGGTCTCCACAACTGTTCAGTGCACCATTCTGCTCCTCATTACAAATGTCCCATCCAGCTGGAGACAAAACAGAACTATGTAGGGACCCTGGCTCAGTGAGTCTTCATAAGAGCCAAACGGAGCCTATTTTAACATTCAGGTTTACTAATTCAAAGTTCCTTCTATTTCTTTTTTTTTTTTTTTTTTTTGAGAAATCTGTTAAAATGGACTAAATATGATAAATAAATCTGTGAAGAAAAGTGAATTCAAAATGGCTCCAGACATATTTTTCTGATCAAAATCACATTTTTAAATGGTAGCTAAGTTTGCCTGACGTATGCTTTTTATTGCATTGTTTTATTGCATTATCTGATTTCCTGATTAAGAAGGCATGATCTGCACCCATGACTATGGGCAAGACTCAGATTATTCATTCCTTTCCTATCTTTTGTTCTGAAAAGACAGTAGTATGAAACATTCATTTATTAACCCTGATAACAGTCTAATTCATTACTGACCACAGAGTGCTTCTCAGAAGCACGGGTAAGATAAAACATCAAAGCCAAACATGTTTCACATATTTTCTGATTTTTCAATTCAAAATATTCCTGAAAACTGCATATCTCCATCTATTCATGAAAAAGCACAGATATCTGTGCTGTAAATATTGTATGGAGAACTATTCTTCAATCTAGACTTATTTATGTGAAAGACAGCAGGCTGTGTGCAATAGAGACTTCTGCATTTAGAATAAAGAGAATAAAGACTTCATGCTTCTAGCCAACCCCAATGACTTGGAATCGGTTCTTGAATGTTAACAGCTGATATTAATTTGTGATCATTTTGCTGCCGAGGTTCCCGATTGTCTGTGGATGGCAATATGCCCCTTGCAAGGTAATATGCCAGTTTTCCAGGACACAGCTGCCAGTCAACTGTGGGTTGAGGTGGGGAGAGTATATTGCACTGCCAAGGCCATCCCATCTGCATTTGAGAGAGTGGCATACCAGTGCCAAATGCCCAAGCCAAAATGAGATACACGAACAATAGAAGAGAGAATGACGTGGTGGTTTCAGGCACTTGACTCTGCCAGAAAGAGGTTGAACTGCTGCAGGTAGCAGGGGCAGCCCATGAAGAACACAGGTGTCCAGCACATGCAGCAAACGATACAATCTTCAAGCGCTCACACAACATACATTTATGGGAGAAAACTGTCTCAAAGCACTGATACGCTAGAGTAACAGAGCCCAGGATTCACATATTACATTAGCCTTGAAAAAACTGAGTTAGTCCAAGCACATGCTGTGACTGATTATGGGATAGTAGGTATCAAAAAAGCAACTTCAATAGGTACATTATTCACACCTTAGTCATGTTTCCAGTTCCTGTTGGTCATGACTTTTTCTGCCAAGCAAAGTTATGTATCCTTTTATGTACTTACATAACTTTTTATATAACTCTTTAAAGTTGTGTTTTAAAAATCTTTCCAGCAATATAAATTCTTAAGTTGTACAGACACGAACTGTATTCCCAGGATATTTAACACTCACGCTAATGTTATGCTTTTAATGTAAGTGCTACAGAGACCTCTGTGCTAATTGCAGAATGTTAACCACGAACACATCAAAAGTCAGAAGTAAAAAGATGAATAAAATCTAAGCACTTTCAATGTAATCAACAAGTGGGGTACTGCAGCAGCACTGCATAAACCCATGTCTTGAGCTTGATCCATTTCATGACTTTCCTGCAGCTGTCGATCCAACATTGGCATATGCAATTTATATCTATACTGCTGATTGGAAGTAACTGAGCTCCTAGTCAATAAGCCATCTAAATTTGGTTGAGTCGAGTCCTTTCTTAAAAAAAAAAAAAGGAGCTTAATTAATTAATGTTTGAGTTAACCTGGGATGTGGGGGAGCAACAAGGAGAATGTGAGATACAGACAACCATAAAACCAGAAAATATATTACTCAACAGGTTTCATGGCTGGAACCACATAGGCACTCTACCTCATAACCCTAATCAGTATATCTGATGAAATGTCATTGCAAGTTGTACAGATTATGAGATTCAGCATATATTTCTAATACTTTTCAATTGCTATTTCTGTGTATGTCTTCCTTATTCAATAGCATTTGCACAGCAGAATTTAAGAAATTCTGTTTACCGTTCACTTATTTACAGACTGTGTATTTTAATTGGATAATTGTATGCCTGACTAGTTAGCCATGTATTTAAATCCAATTTTGTGTTGAAAAACAAAATTCTTCAGCTGCTGACCAACTAACAGCAGGTTCTTCACATAAATACTGGGATTAACTCATTTATAATTTACAAAACTGAGGATTTCATAGCATTTTCAGAAATACTCCTTCCAATAAAGTAAAATTGGTCTACTTTTAATCAAACATATTCAATGATCTATTTTTCATTATTCAGTCAACTCTGCTAATACATCAGAACACTGAACTGCATTAAAATTGTATATATGTTGTCTTTAAACCATCTGATTTCTACAGAAAATCATTATCTTGGTCTGTTCTCCTTTCAGAAATAATTTCCACAATGACTAACTAATAAATACTGAGTAAAATATCATTAACGATTGTATTTAAGTTATTTAATTAAAAGGGAGTAGCTAAATGTAAGAATTCATTATAAAATCCTAACAATCTCTTAGTTAATAGTTACAAAATACTATATTGCATATTAATATTGATAGGCTGGATTTTTTCCCACCTAATGTCATGCATGTAACCAAAGAATCTAAAATATTACTTCTAAGAGTTATTTTCTCCTCTACAGTTGGTAAAGAAAGACAGCAACATCCTGAGGTCAATCCGTGTGACTGGTGATGGGAACTGCTTTCTGGAGATGCTTATCTCTTTTCATTGTTTATTGAAGAAGCCTATGGCAAATACACTCCAAACCTACATGCGTTGGTTAACCTAAAGTTAGGATCATCTGAAATTCTGTTGAAGAAAGTAATGCTCTTTTGCTTAATGAACCAGACTAGTGAGCTAACCCAAGGGGCCTCCATGTCTGGAGAAATGTGATTCTGAATAAATCTCTACAAAAATAAATAAGTCAGTAAAGGTCAGCTTTCATCTACAGTTCTTAACTTCTTAGTTTAGTAAGGCTTCTGAGATATTTTTTCCTCTGATGAGAAATATACACTAAAACTTGTGTAAAGAGTATAAAACTTGTATAAGAGAAACAGGAATGCTTTTTTTTTCCTGTTATGGAAACAAAGAGGTAAGAAATCTTTCAATTTGTGTAATTAATCTCTAGCTCAGAAAGTAAGTTTTGACAAAATGTAAAGTTTTAGTCTCTTGAGTACATGGTTGAAACTCTATTACTGGACATATATAATATCAGACTGATAAAAATTTTTTTAAGTACTCTTAAGTCCACCACATCGTGAAGTAAGGTGACTGATAAGGGTGCAGAGAAAAGACTACATGATCAAACAGCTCTTTCTCCCTTGCAGTATGGCCAGGCTAGTGTAGGCTGTTACTTCCAACTACAGCTCCCCTTTGAACCTCATGAAAAGGGGGCTGAAATTACACAGCCTATGATCTCCACGGCTTTCTGAGGCAAAAGAGATTTCTCTCACAGTAAATCTGACTACACCAGAATATAATTTATGGAACAATCTGAAGTCAATTCTCTCATTAGCTAAACCACATGCTTTGAGATGAGACCCATTAAAATGCTCAGGCACATCCCGAAAATGGCTGTTTGTATCTACTGAGGCAGTAACTCCTTTGCCAGGTTCATTTCATGCTCTGTAACAAAAAGGAAAACCCAGCAATCTATCAACTCTTAAAAAAAAAAAAGAAAAAGAAAAAAAAAAAACACTAATGAAAATTATGGTCCCAGGGTAAAAAACAACCGCTCTCCTTCTCCAAATTAATAATACTTAAAGGCAAATGTACATGGCTAAATGGAACATAACTATCTGGGAACTACGAAATACCAAGGCAGAACTGTATTGATGTTCAAGTGACATATTTATCTGCACATTTTTTTTTAGTGGGGATATTTGCTTTAAATAATCTGACACTTGGAAAAAAAACTCTTTTACAAATATCTCAGCTTTATTCTCCTGAAATTATACCCGTTTTCAGATCCTGCCAGCAGCAGATCCTACCACCAGCAAACCCTACCATTTGAATATTGAGAGGAGCAGTTCTTGGACACTTTACTCGCAATACCTGCCAATGTCTATTTCTGACCCACTTCACTCACAGTAAAAGGACAGGGAAGTGAGATTTTCACTTTTTTTCCCCCCTTATTTCTCTCTGACCAACATTTCATTTGAGGCAACTGCTCAAAAATCCTCGCCTTTACCTCATGCCAAAAAATCAGAAAATACCTTTGACAGCAATCAGAACAAAATTAGTTGCATTGGGATATAGACTCCTGTCTTGGGAAAAGAGTAAGTCAATAACATTAATGTTGACAAAAATTTAATCAGGCAGACTGAAATTTCTATAATCAGACATTTCGTGTCTCAGAAGGTACTAACGAACAGCTGTAAGTTTCTTACCTATTACAATTGTAGTTATGTTGTAATGTCACTAATTTAAAGGTTCTTTTCCCTAATGATTGCTAAGAAAATCAAATTGCAATTCTGTTATAAGTATGCATAGCAGCTGAACTCTATAAACCATAGACTTCCTCTCCTCTTTTGTCATGTCACCTGTTCTTTAATTTACAAGGTCTCCTTATTCTAATAATGAATAATCTACATACACTTGGAGCAACAGATTAAAGAGGACATTTTCCATTTCAATGCAACAGCAGTCCCACTTTTTACAGTTTGACTTCAGGAAAATGAATTATGAAGCACCACATTTTTCATATAAAGGAAATTAAGGTTGATTCTCTCTTATTTTAATCTTTATACATCATCTGCAAAATTAGCTTCTGATCACTGAGATATTGTATACTTGGATGAATACAGGTTATGCAAGAAGAAACTATAATCGTGAGTTTAATCAGATTTTTTTTGGTAAGAAATAACTACTATAGATCTATGTGGAAGGCAAAAAGTAACCTTCCGGGTTCTTAAGGAGTTCATCACCACTATTCTTGACTTCTCTAATGAAATCCTAAACATGATAAATAAATATCAACTTAAAGAGTCATTTAAAAATGTGAACTAGAAGTTCATTTAAAAAAAATTAAATATTGCAAGCAAAATGCACAGGTGTGTTTTGTGCAGTTGAGCGAAAAGGAAAGAAAAGAATGTGAGACTTTTATTACAAATGTTGGCAAGAACACCTTAGGTAATTCCCATCTTTGGGTGTAAAGAAAGTTTCATTAAGTTCGTGGGATGTCCACATTATCAGGCAGTTTTACCTTGGACTAATTATAGGCTGGTCAATGCATTGAACGGCCACTAGTGGTTCTCTCTGTTCCCTCGCCTTTGCTGGAGGGACTGTCAGCTCTAGAACATGATTTATAGAACATAGAATTATAGAATAGTTTGGGTTGGAAGGAACCTTTAAAGGTCATCTAGTCCACCCCCCCTGCCGTGGGCAGGGACATCTTCAACTAGAACAGGTTGCTCAGAGCCCCATCCAACCTGACCTTGAATATTTCCAGGGATGCGGCATCTACCACCTCTCTGGGCAACTTGTGCCAATATTTCACCACTCTCATTGTAAAAAATTTCTTCCTTGCATCTAGTCTAAATCTACCCTTTTTTAGTTTAAAACCATTCCCCCTTGTCCTGACGCAACAGGCCCTGCTAAAAAGCTTCTCTGCATCTTTCTTATAAGCCCCCTTTAAGGACTGAAAGACTGCAATAAAGTATCCCTGAAGCCTTCTCTTCTCCAAGCTGAATAACCCCAACTCTGTCAGCCTTTCCTCAGAGGAAAGGTGTTCCATCCCCCTGATCATTTTTGTGGCCCTCCTCTAGACCCGCTCCAACAGGTCCATGTCTTTCTTGTGCTGAGGGCTCCAGAGCTGGACGCAGTACTGCAGGTGGTGTCTCACCAGAGCAGAGTAGAGGGGCAGAATCACCTCCCTCGGCCTGCTGGCCCCGCTGCTTTTGATGCAGCCCAGGATACAGTTGGCCTTCTGGGCTGCAAGCACACATTGTCGGCTCATGTCCGGCTTTTTGTCCACCCGTACCCCCAAGTCCTTCTTGGCAGGTCTGCTCTCAATCCCTTCATCCCCTAGCCTGTATTGATACCAGGGGGTGCTGACCCAGGTGCAGTTGAACTTGGCCATGTTGAACCTCATGAGTTTCACACAGGCCCACTTCTCAAGCTTGTCCAGGTACCTCTGGATGGCATCCCGTCCCTCAGGTGTGTCAAGTGCACCCCTCAGCTTGGTGTCATCTGCAAACTTGCTGAGGGTGCACTCAATCCCACTGATGGGATCAATGTCATTGATGAAGATATTAAATAGTACTGGTCCCAATATAGACCTCTGAGGGACATCACCCACTACTGATCTCTATCTGGACACTGAGCTGTTGACCACTACTCTCTGGTTGTGACCATCCAGCCAATTCCTTATCCACCAAAAAATCCATCCATCAAATCCATCTCTCTCCAATTTAGTCTTACAGAGATTCAGGTAGGTGACATCTGTAGCCCTTCTCACATCCATTGATGTACTCACTCCATCCTAGAAGGCCACTAGGTTGGTCAGGCAGGACTTGCCCTTGGTGAAGCC
>NW_009202394.1:10488-47223 GCF_000690835.1 Fulmarus glacialis
TCCTTTTTCCCCTTTTTAAAAATGTTGGTTATGTTTCCCCTTTTCCTGTGGGAACTTTACTGGGCTGCCACCGGACTTCTCAAATAGGATGGATAGTGGCTTAGCAACTTCATCTGCCAGTTCCCTCAGGACCCGTGGATGGGTCTCATCAGTTCCATGGACTTGTGCGCCTTCAGGTTCCTTAGATGGTCTTGAACCTGATCTTCTCCAACAGTGGGCAGCTCTTCATTCTCCCAGTCACCGCCTCTGCCTTCTGTGGCTTGGGCCCAGAGGCTTGAGCACTTGCCGGTGAAGACTGAGGCAAAAATGTCATTGAATACCTCCGCCAACCTGCACAAGATGTGAATTCCCTGCACAAGATGTGAATTCACCCTAGAGGTGCCCATTTTTCTCCAGGAATTGTAGAAACAGCATCAGATCACTCTATTTTTAACTTCATTACCTCAGATAAATGCCTATCACAGGCAATATAAATTTCTTGTTATTAAATATGACTCCTGATCTTGATAATTCTTGATTCCAAGAATACCTTTCCCCTACTTTTTCCACATCAATCATTCTGCTTCTTAGCAACTTCTCAACTAATTTAATATTCTCTGCACTATAAGCCCTTAACTTTTCTTGCTAATAAACACATTTCTAAGCATTTTCCTCTGCTAAAACTTCCATTCTTCTTCTCACGCCTGTCCATTTGCCACTTTCACATTAAACATAGCATTATATTTGAGTATCTTAGAGCATTTAGGAAACATTTTACTTCTGAAGCTTTTTGGATCATGCTGCAAATACATGTAGGTAAAAGCATAATAGTGAAAAATGGCTCCATTAGAATGCATTTGTTTATTATCACTGTTTTTAAAGGATGTCAACTTGACAGCACAGCAGACACGAATTCTTACTCACTGATAAAAATGAACAATAAAATGTGACTCTCAGCTTTACTTCAGCTTTGACCCAAAAAGACAAAACTAAAGCTACAAAAGTTAAATCTACATGGTACAGAAAACCTGAAGTAATTTTCTATACTTGTTGAGCAAATGTTTTCCTCTGTATTAAGATTGCCTTCAAAGATACTGGACCAAAGAGTGCTTTCTGTGATCTGTGTGCATACGTATCAACATTTCACGTAATGCAATAAATATCCATCGGATGGTAACAACACGTAGTCATTGCAAACTCAAATAGCAAAATTTGTGTGCTATTACCTGCAGTTAGATTGTGTGCCCATATGCATATACACACTCTAGTCCTCTCTTTCTATTTGTATGCTGAAATATATTTGAGCATAAACACAGATAAGTGGACCTGAACAACTATTAATTTCTGCAAAGGGAGATAGTCCAATTCACCTCTCATATAACACGATGAGTTCTCCCACTACTTTAGTGACCAACATGGCACTCCATGAATCTGTGTGTGTGTGTGTGTGTGTGTGTGCATGTGCATGCATGAGTGTGAAGACAGGACAAGAGGAAAAAAGTGTTGAAATGGATCGTCACTTGATTAAGCAAGTAAGCTCATTCACTTTACGGAGATCTAATCTTTCCTTTATAGGTACTTACTCCTCCTATTAAGGAGCAATACACGGTCACCAGGAAAATAATTTTGAACATGAAAAAAGAAAATAATTCAATACATTTAGTTAACACATTTCTTCCACCAAGTGACAGTCTGTTCTATGTCATATCTTAGCCAGCAGTAAGAATACCTTAGTGCTTTACACACCCCACTGCGTAGGTCCTACCTCACTACATCAGCACTATTAATGCAATATATCTGTCAAGGCTTATTAAAATTCTTTTTGATGTGTATCTTGGCTCATAAACCTCCACACTGTATTGATATTGCCTAAGGGAACGTCCTTGTAGCACTGAATCTCTACAGATGGGATGGTGAAAGAGAAACGTTCAAAACTTTTAAAAGTTCAGTCTCCAGCAGAGCTTTCTCTTCCAACGCCTCTTTTGAATAGTGTTTTGTGTTGTCACTCTATAGCTACTGTTCAAAAAATGGCTTACGGAACATTTTAACTCATAGGGAAAAAAATTTCTTAGAAATAAATAATCAATGGATAAAAAGCAGATGAATTTCACTTTACCAAGAAGTGAATTTTGTTCATGTTCTTCTTCATGTATGTAATCTCTTTGCTTTTCTATTTGTAATTAATTGCCACAGGGCACAGGAATTGCCCTTAGTGATTATGAACACTGTGCTCCCCAGTTTGGAACACGTCTCTAGTAGCAGGTGATGCTATACGCTTCAGAAAAGTATTAAACTTTTACAGTGTGTTTAAACTAAATCACATGGGTGAAATTTCACTGATGATGATTTTATGTGAATTTAACTACATATACTGATAGTCTATAAACATTTTACCTATGTTAACTCATAGTGCTGCTCTTATGCCTTTAAATGGTCTTTTCTTGACTGAAACCCTGTTATTCCACCCAAATTTCCTCAGCAATAAGTTTCCATCAGTAAGTTCTTCAGACTCCCTGTAAAGGCCTTTGCCTTAATAAACTTTGGTTTCTATCTGATTTGATACAGATCTGAAAAATCAGACCCTAATCAAGTTCAGATTGAAGTCAATGGCTAAGGTACTTTTTACTGATTCAGGAGGGAAAGTGGGAGGAGGGAGAGGGAGGCACAGACTAAATCTTAAATAGAGAATCAACCTTTACATATAAAAATATGCACTGTACTTATATATGTACATTCACAGTGCTTCAGTACTAGGCTAAGTCTGGAAGACATTTCTCTCAGAAGCAGTTTTGGGGAATCAGACTGAAAATAAGATATGGCTATAGGGTGCTTTCTTTGGGGTCAATAAACTTCATTATATAAACCCTTTTTTCACATTTTTGACACTTTTTTATATTCCTGTAACTATATATAGAAGACTGTAAAATAAAATGGAAGAAAAAGTAGGTGTATAGTAGTAGAGATTGGCAGCCAGCTTCCTCTGTTAGCTTTGGAGACTCCAGAGCATAAATTAATCTGCAAACATTCTTCATCCAAAATTTTAACTCTGATTTCAGTGAAAACCTGAATTGCATTAATTTCCAGTTGGTACATTCTGTCTTACTTTTAAATGCTGAATGATACATACAATGAATTACATAACAGTAAAAAAGTTGTATTGAATTAAGAGATTTCTTTAACCTCATACATGGCCAAGAAACATCCTGAGGGCTCCTAAAAACACTTCAGTTTTGAGGATCAGTGTGGAAGTTTCTGACAGCAGTTTGTCCTGTGGTTTGGTTTCTATACGTTTTTCTTGAAAAGCAGATGTGCACTGTTCTTTACAAATGATGTGTGATGATGAAAGATACACAGATGCTTATCTTTCCTACAAAACTACATCTTGTGCATGATGGATAGGTTTCCAGGATGGATAGGTTGCCAGGAGCTTTCCGAACATCTTTCGGTTCTATCTTCCTATACTCTATGTGGTAGCAGGTTACTCCCTTGAAGTTTACCTTAAGATGTCCAGGACTAAAGGTCACAGTGTGCCTTGAGCTGTCTCTGTGCTGGATTTCAAACTAACTGTTAAAATAGCCACCACTTATCCAAAGAAAATGTTAGTGTAAATTCAAAACTAACACTCAGATAGGAAGAAAAATGATTTTTTTCATTCAGGCTATCCTTTGCACAGTAGTGTACAAAATAAAATTGTTGTTTCAAATAAACAATGAATTGACTGGCATTCTAATATTAATATGATCAAGTAAAGGCAAAAACAACAAAATAATAGAGTTAGCCTGAAGAAATTAGACGCATAAATGCCCCTAAGAGTTCCCTCTTCCACCGGGAAACAGGCAAGTATAAAAGGCATTGTGGCAAGATCCAAAAAGAAAATAGCAATCTGATAGGGGAAATTGCAAACATGGCAAGAGGCTACCAGTTTTGGGTGTGGAATTCACAAGGAGGAGTTTGTCATCTAATACAGGTTTGGTTTCCAGCATAGTGAAAGGGGAGAGTTAGGCACTGATGGCCACATCTACATGGGTGAGAAGTAGGTCAGACTTGCTCCAACCTAATTCCCTGTTCCATCAACACTAAAGACCATAGAGCTAAAAGAAGATGGTGCTTGATGTGAGAAGCTTTTCCTTGTATGTTTCCATGGCTCCTAGGCCTGAACTGGTTTGAGTTCATACAGCTTAGATGCCACAGACCAAAGTTGGTCAATTATTGCATTCCCCAGACAGAGAAGACAGATAGATCCATATGCATTCACTTGTCTTGGGTCATGTCGGAAAAACAGGGTTCATAATAGCCCCCACAGTGTGCCATAACATCACAGTGAGTGGTGGTACTGCTGAGCCAGCAAATTGCTGAAGAGAAGAATGCAGTTTGTAATTTCCCTCTTCCTTCTACTTAAACACTGAAGGCTACTTCTGTGAAATTCAGATCCATATCTTTGGATCAGGCTTCCCTCTACCAACTGGATGCATAAAACCTCCATTTGAAACAGAACAATTAGATAAGTGTCTTCTGTTGTGGAGAGAACCGCTGATGCTTTGGCATAACAACTCAGTATGCAGAGCATTTACTCAGGAAATGCGAATTAAATGTACTAGCCCTCCTTAGATTTGTCAGCTTGCCAGATATTGCCTTATACACACTCGCTTTTGGATCCACGGATAATGCCAACATACGGATGTGAATGAAAGAATCATGGGATGAAAAGTACAAAAGGTAAGTGTAGACGCAATTCTGTTGCTTGGTGATACTGAAAATCACGTAAGTGGGGGTGAAGCAGGGAGTCTGTCCACGCTTCCTGAATAAATCCAGTAGTTTCTCCAGTGGTGCATTCATGCAAAATTGATAAACCTTCTGAAACCAAAGACTAAAAGTCAAACTTGCACAGTACCAGGACAGACCTGAACATCAAAACTTCTCTGGCAGTTTTAAAAACAAAATCATTTTCAAGAATGGGGAAGTTGTTCGCAGGCTAAAACTGCGCTGAGGTGTTGGGGAAAGGTAAAATCTTGTACACCAGCTGCCCAAGGATGGCAAACTGTTATGAAGGACAAGCGGGCATTTCTTGTATTAAAATCCTCTCTTTATACACTTAGTTTCTGCTCTTGGCAGAATGGTGTAATGGTGTGATGTAATGGTGACAGATGTGTACAGCTGAGGTCAACTAAATCCTCCCAACCTTATTCAAAGCTCTACATTTCCACCGTTCTGTCTGGTACATTCAGTTTTTACTCAAGAAACGAATTCTTCCTAAGGGCTTTAAAAAAGAAAAAAGGAGAAGGAGGAAAGGAGAAGAAGAAGAAAGAGCAATGATAGCTTTAGACATGTGGACTGAACAAAAGTGACATTTTCTCTTCAGAAAAGATTATGGAAAAAACTTGGCAATCTTGTGGCATAAAAAACTCCCATAAGAAGCAGACAGTGGAGGATGGGGATAAGTTTAAAATTTTACACATGATCAGAATTGTTATTTTCCTGACAACAAAATGCTTTGTTTTGTATTGCTATATTCATACCATCTTTCTTTTGTTTGAGGTATATTTTGAGATGCAAGGCTTAAGCAGACAATGAAGCCAACTGTCACTGACTTATGAATAACTGAGAATTCAACTTAGATTCATATAGTTGACTTCAGACTTCATTATTTTAAAGTCTCAAAGAAATTTAACATTTTCAGTGTGTTGTTGATGACTTTGTTGCCTATAACACTTAAGCAGATATGCATTTAAATTCCAGTTAGTATTCCTGACGAGTTTTAGGTAAATCAGATATTTCCTTGACTAATGTTTTCTGTAGAAACCTGAAGGCAGAAGAGCCTACTAGGTTTTGTGCTTCTGGCTCACATGAGAAATAAAATGAATTGCTTTTATCAAGTCGTGATTGGAAAACAGTGCTTCTATAAGCTGCCTTCGAAACAGGATGAAGACAATCTGTAAAAAGAGTCATTCTAAACAGTCAGCATGTTGCAAGATGATATAGATCTCCTTGCATTGCTTAACCTTCAGACTTTTTAATCTGCTTCCTATTTCCATTTGATTCTTCTGAATTTTCTTTTACTCCCCTGTACTAAACCAGCAAAAACGTAAAACCTACTGTAAGATTAATTACAGAGAAGGTCTAAATCTAGCAGTGTCAGCAAGCTTTTAGGTGAGCTTTTCTTCTTTACCATTATTCTTATCATGACTTGGCTGTGTATCATGACATGCATTAGGATACATCTTTTGTTGTAGGAATTCCTCTGAAAAAGTTCTACATTTTTTCTTTACATAGCTTCTGCACGTGCCATATCAACATCTTTTATAGGTGGGAAATACAACTGGTATGAAAACTTTGAAGGATTCCGTGTAAAATGTGCTTTTCGGCAATCCTAAAGAAAACCTTGATTTGAATAATTCTTTTTCTAATGTGTCATGACAGTGTTTAATAACATTGTTAAACTAAAATACTCATTTTGGTTCTTAATATATAGGTGGAAGTTTCATGTAAATCTGAACTAAAGGGTATTTTCTGTGTCATAGGCATTTTAAAAAACCACAAAGTGAGCAAAAGCACTGTGTTCAGAAGATCCTTGCTCATGAATGATACAAAGAATCCAGGAAGACAGGACTACTGCAAATTTTGAGATGTGAAGTAGTACATAGTAGGAATAAACCAGGTTGGTAGACCTACTTAAGGGATACTGAGCATGACTGAATGTCTTACTGAGCAGTATGACTCAGTTAAACTGGGGTTATTAAGGTCAATACAAAGCTAGCTGAATGAAATTTAAGGACCTAAGAAATGGAGAGGCCAGGCTGAATTACATCTGACAATTCTAACAGATAGGACACGGAACACAGCTTTTGCAGAGTTCCTACCTCCGTTTTCATTTTGTTGGAGTCGCTGTTTCATTTTAGGCCTTTTCTCCTGAGCTGCTCTTCTGGGATATCTGATGTCCCAGTGCACACACAGTGGAAAATAGATCAGTGCACCTGCAGTAAGTCTGGGACATCTGGAAGGCATCTGGTTTATTTTCCCATGAAATGTCTGCAAATTAACTAGATCAGTTTATGTCCCTTTTCTTTCCAAGAAAGGAGGAAAGATTTCCTGCGTAGCTGGAGAACCTCAATTCAAAGGACACTTCCCACAAAGCGCTCCAGTGTAGAAACCATTCACTCTTGCTTCTACGCCACAGACATCTCTGAGCCCTGAAACCCCCCTGGCCGGATAATCCCTGGACTCCCTGCCTGAGGAACACCAAGGGACAGGAAGAAGAAAAAAAAATGTGGCCCATTCATGGCATGGTATGATCCAGTTCTTGGAAAGATATATTAATTCAATGAAAACACAAAGAACAAATGACTGAAAAAACCTTAAAACAATAGACACAGAAGCAATCATAAAAGCTCTGCTTGCTCAGCTGGGCTGTTCCTAAACTAACAATTTGAACTAAGGATTAAAGTTTAGTGAAAATCATAGTTCTTTTTAGATCTCCTTTCCCTCTGTGACTTTAACAAGTCAAATCTCTTCAGCCAGTGAAGTTAAGATATACAGGACATGTAGCTCTTTATCTGTCACACCCTGCAAATCACATTTTCCAGCATTAAAGTACTATTCATTTTGGCTTTTAATTACCTGACTTATCAGCATGTCATATTTCCCCCGCCTCCCTGCAATAATTACATTCTGAATCAGTGTGACATTCAATATTGACCTTTATTTATAGCTCTCGCAAACTGTCGAATGTTTATTTATAAACCATGAAAAGCAGAGTTTGTAAGAACATTGATTCAGCGTACGTATTAGAAAAGCAGTGGCCTGGCATTCTGTGAGTAGAAGTAATCATGGGCAATTACTAGAGACTGCTTTTCACTACTAATCTTGGGGTTAACCTTATAATTGTATTACTGAATTTGTTTCACTTTGCCCATATATCACCAGGTTCCTAATAAGAAGTCTGATATTAACATAATTTAATAATATTCAGGGGAAGAATGGTTTTAATTGGTTTAAAAAAAGGGAGACATATAGCTTATGCCACGCAGTGAGAAAAGTATTGTAACAGCCTTTTTTATTTTGCAATAAACGATAATTAATATTTAAATGCATTAATGAAAGTAGTTCTTAGCGGCTGGGTCACAAATCTTTGATGTTTATGCCACTAACAAAACCACTAACTGCTCCTAATGATGCCCCTGAGCTAAGCTTCACTTTACTCCTGGTATAAAAACTACTTTGGTTGCCAGTAGCATGAATTTGCAAGTGTGAAAGAGAAAGTCAAACTAAGAACAATTCTTCTTGTTCTTATCCCAGTATATAATGGGAAGAAAGTGGTCAAATTCAGAAAAAAAACCAAACAGCAAAACAGCCAAACTTAGAGAAAAGCAAAACTAGCAAACAATAACTAAACCCCCAGATCTATGCAAATAGGAGTACTCTGCACTCGTTCCTAGTGAGCCAGATTCAGTGCAAGAGCCAATGAGGATGTAATTGTCTGCCTGGGATGAAATTAGAGCTCTGAGCAGCAGTGGGGTAATGACAGCTGGCTAATGACTGTGCTTTTGGATAGGACTGACCAGTCATACTTCATTATTTGTTTTTTTCTACTAAACTCATATGTTCTCAGTGTGAATTTACCCAGGCTAAAACATGAAATCGGCACAAGTCAGGCTTGAGAAGTTATGCTCATGAAACATTAAAAAAAGTGCTTTTTTCTCCCTCCTTTTTTCCATAACTTTCAATGAAAAGTATATGAAAAGAAAATGTTTCCAGGAAATATTTTCTTTGGGTGGAATGCTATCCTGATGGGATAACACCCTGTTAGCAAAACAGTGCTGCCTGTACCAACTAGTATGTATTTTTGGCAAATTTGCATCCAGTTAGGGATTTAGACTATCTTTTGAAATACCCTTAGTTTCAGTCTTAATCTTTTCTTGGGAACTAGTTCTATTTTTTACATGCTGTGTTTGGTCCAGAACTCTTCCTTATTTAATGAAAAAAATTCTCCAGTACAACAAGCTTTATAATTGTTGTAATTCAGTTATGAATATATTTGGGAAAAGTGTTTCAGGAATCATAAGCTCCTGGAAAGTCATAACGACTCTCCCTTTTTTTTATTTTAATTTCTTTATCCTCCCCATTTTTTTTTCTGCTTACATTTTCCACCACTCCGTGACAGTTCAAAGAGAGTACTATGATCACTGAGAATGTTTTGTTTAGAGTTGGAGAGAATAACTGAGCATTATTTTCTTGTAAAGTATCTAGAGCTCAGGCATAGTAAAAGATGAACACAAAAAATGTGCATACATCTTTTCTATCAGATTATCAGAAATCACAGCTGGCAGGAACCTCAGAAATATTTTCAGTAGTTTCTCCAGTTTAACACTAAATACTAACATTACTAATACTAAATACTAATCACATCTGATCAGGAAGGTTTGTTTGGTTTTTTTATTTGTTTGTTTGCTTGTTTGTTTTCTCCAGGAAAAAGTTGAGAAAAAGAAAATACGTTTAAAAACATTGACATTTAAATATGCTATATTTTTATAGGGGAAAGGAAAAGAGCAGCACATTTTTTCCCACCAAATGGTAACAAAGCAGAAAAGCCTACTGTACAGGTTTTTAGGAGCTGACAAATCAGTAGAAAAACAGGTGGTAGAAAATTTTACCAATTATTTCTAAGCCTGTAGCTCAGAAAGTCCATAAACATCTACTAGATATAGCTTAAGAAAGTATACTAGGTGAGAAGCTCTGCTCCTGTACTGACCTTTAAACTACCGGGCATTGAGGTAAAAATCAACTAAATAGACCTTTGCTGTGCCCAGAATGGCAGGTCTTATGTTATATATTGAATATTATATATTGAAGCTGCATCAGGGGAAGTTCAGACTGGACATTAGGAAAAGGTTTTTCACTGAGAGGGTGGTCGGTCACTGGAACAGGCTCCCCAGGGAAGTGGTCACAGCACCAAGCCTGTCAGAGTTCGAGGAGCGTCTGGATGACGCTCTTAGTCATAGGGTTTAGTTTCAGGTAGTCCTGCGAGGAGCAGCAAGTTGGACTTAATGATCCTTATGGGTCCCTTCCAACTTGAGATATTCTGTGATTCTATGATTCTTCTATATTAATGAATAAACAGTTTTCATTTTTCTCACTTTAAGAAATACTGTAATTACATTTTTTTCATATGCATATGCAGCTTTACAAAGCATATATAGAATTTAGTGAGCTGAACTCTACTCAAGCCAGTGGAAATACACTGCATTAACTGGAGATTTAATAAGCCCTTAGCAAACATAGACTGACAAATTTTTAATGCATTAGTATGAGAAATAAAAAGATTTTAAAATCTCTGAAAATTAGAAAGTACAATTGGACTTTGAGATTATGAAAACACTGTTCAACTAAAACTGCACAACTTCAGATAGATGGAACCAACTATATCTGCTTACGATTGAAATATAATACTAGAAAAATTACAAAAAAAAGACATGTCCTAACCACCCTCCCTCCCCATTTACCTAAATAAGACTTATCTAAATTATAATCTCACTGACATAAGCAAATAGCAAAATATTATTGTAAGAGAAAAATGTTTGCGATGTGTGTTGCCTATTTTGAGCGTGCTTGAGCGCGTACTGTGTTGGAAAAAGAGGGGAGTAGAGGCCTTTTGCAAGGAATACACTGACTACATCATTTTCAGTCAGTACCAACATTATACCCTCTCTGAAGAGAAATCTTCAGAAAGGATGTAGCCCTGACATTAGGTAGGGAAAAAATCCTTCTGAGTGTGTGACCCACCAACTCCTTTACAGAAACAGGCCAGAAGAGGCTGAGAAAGTAAATTAAAGGCCCAAAGGAGAAGTTGTTACCAACTTTCTCATTAATAAATCTCTTTCTTATGGTGTTTAAGGTGTAGGCTTACCTTTTTTCTATGTGAGTGGCCTTTGACAGTGGCAGTTCAGTGAGATAATGGGTCCACAAATAGAAAGCAAAAATCTTTTTAGCTTGTGATGTTGCAGGTAGGAGATCCCCCCCGATTCCAGCCAGCGCAGACAACGGACAAAGATATTTGTAAAAGAACTGCAACAGTTCTTCTTTTCATTTTCTCTTTTTTTCATTTCTCTTGACTTACCCAGATGTGGCATTCTTATCACAGACTCTCTTAATATTAGAGTACAATGAAAATGAAATCTGTGCTGAATCTGAATGACTTCCAAAACAGCAACAAAAAATATTTACCTGCCTCCTTTTTGGTTGCAAAGTTATGTGCTAACTCTAAGGAACAGTTGCAGTCTTTTAAAATTATGTTTAAAGAAAAGGATCTGTCATTTTCTACAGTAGATAGACCAGCAGAAAAATCCACAATTATGATATGATCATGAAAAGTTGGATCTCAGAGTAATCACAACATTATTTATTAATCTTGAACATTTGGTGTCACTTGGGGTTCTTCGCATCTGCCTCACAAGGCTGCTTATGACACAAAGTCCCTAAAACCAGCAATCGTTTATGGTTTGCTGCGGGTATGAATATAGCCACTGAGATTTTAAAACCAAAGTCAGTCTTGCAATCAAAGCATATTCTACATTTAAGTAAAAATGTTCATTTCATTAATCTTTTAACAGGTTCATAGGATAATTTGAGTTGGAAGGGCACTCAAGAGATCTCCAGTCCAACCTGCTTCTCAAAGCAGGGTCAGCTCTGAACTCAGACTAACATGACCTGGTCATCTCAAACGGCTTTGTACAATCAGGACCTCCATGATGGAGCCTGCGCAGGCTCTCTGGGCAGCTGATCCTCATGGTGAAGCTTCTTCTTATATCCAGTCTGAACTGGCCCTTGTTTCAACTTGTGCCCATCATATCCCACCATGCCCCACTGTGAAGAGCTTTGCTGCGTCTCCTCGATGACCTCCCTACAGGCACCAGGAGCTGCTGCTAGGTGCCCCTGAAGTCGTCTCTTCTCCAGGCTGAACAAGCCCCAGTCCCACAGCCTCTCCTCACAGGGCAAGTACTCTAGTCCTGACCATGCTGGTGGCCTCCACTGAACTCGCTTCAGTTTGTCAATGTCTTTCTTGTATGGGAAGGGCCCAAAACTGAACACAGTATTCTAGATGTAGTCTAACAGAACACCACTATTTATGTATATATAAAGCAAAGAACCTGTACTGTATCGTGCACCAACCACCAAATACTTTTAAAGATTTTAAAGTGTTGCTTTCACGTTAGAAGAAAAAAACCAGAAGCATTATTGAGCTATCCTTATCATCTTCAAGTGACACTACAAAAAGGCTCACTTTATGATTACTGAGCTAGTAGTTCTCATTATAGGATCACAGGATCATTTAGCAATCCTGTGATAAGCCCTATTCTTGAAAGGGCTTATGTGCCCAAAACCCAGCAGGCGAGAAGAAAACATTTCTTGGGTAAGTGAGAGGGGAGACACCTGCATATTCTGTACATTCATGTACGTACTCAGGGAAAGTGACACCTCAGCAGACTATTCATACCTTAATGTGTTCGGGATTCACAAATTACATGTCTATTACATGAATTACATAGCTTACTCCCTATAGTCTGATCCAGTCGATGCAGCAAGACCTAATGCCTACTGACAAGCGAGACATCAGACTCAGCACTTTCACTTAAAACCTGACCCACAGGGGCATCACTGCTCTTCAGAGGAAATCTGGGGCTGCAGATATATGCGTGTTCTGCACACTCGGAGGCTAAACAGCCGTATCTGCCCCCACACAGACTAGGAGGGCTGGAATTTCATGCCGATGCCCTGCCACTCTTCAGAAAGGACTGCAAGAACTGACAGTGCCAGAAAAAAAAGGAAGGCAACCCTGTAGACCAGGAAGGCACTTGTGAGGAAGAGACCTTGGTTCTAGCTGGGTAACCAGGATCATGTATTTCATTCATTGACTTTTAAGTGCAAAACAACCCTTTCCTCCCATGCAGCCTCCTAGGCACAAAATCAGGCTCTCACTTGTGGACTACCTCTCTGGCTTCACGGCTTCTGAATTTGTAATTGCAAAATATCATATCATACACAAAAGTTTAGAAGTCTCATCTTGCTGTGAGCTTGAATTGCAGTCTACTGTACATTGTATCAGCTGTACCTCTACCTCACCTTCTGGCTGTGGTTTAAACCATGCGAGAGAGCCAGTCCTTTTAATGAAGAGGAATGGCTTAAGCTTATAAATGCAGGAAGTATTGCGAGGGACAAGCATCAAAATCATTCACGCACTTATTGTCCAGAACTGAGTATTTGGGCATTTCATAATGGATGTCACTAAAGCACTTCAGAATTCAGAATATTGTTAAGGTCCAAATACACTACAGACTAGGAGTGCTAAATAGCCAGATCACAGAACAAGTATCTAGCTGGAACGGTAATTCAGAAAAATATACCTGAGTTTGAAACACTGTGTAAGGGAAAGTCATTCGGGCACATTTCTGGTACCCAGATGGGTTATTTTTGTATGTGTGTTTTTCTTACATAGCTTTAATTATGTGAAGCTCCCAAGGATTATAATCGTCATAAATATTTGCATAGATAAATAATTAAAACTAAAACAAATGCGAGTCAAACGGTCCTTTGGGAAAGCTCAAGCTCCAGAGGTGTCACTATTGGTCTATTTTCTCATCAAAAACATGACCAGACATTTCTAAGAAAATCCATCACCCAGTTGCGTGATGAATGAATGCTGTGAGGGCTGTACTGCCCTAATGAACAGCAGCATAAATTTGCTTGAAACATTTAAATTCTGATCATAATAATCATCTTTTATATACATAGCCAGTTTTGAATTACTAATGACAATCACTACCGTGCTATAACACTGATGTATATTGGTATTTCATTTTGTCCTAAGCAAAGAGAAATGCTTTCCAGTCAGTATTGCCTTAATATCTCCAGAAGGAATTAAACACAACTGTTGCCCCTATTTATAAACTTAGGATGGGTATATCGGTAGACATAAAAAACAACCAACCACATACCACCCCCACCCCATATTAAAAAAAAAGTGCACAATCTGATTTCAATTGTCTAGCAAGTTTGAAGCAAATTCAAGCTCAGAAAAACCCCTGATTTTAGATTACCTTGGATACTCTGTTTGCAACCTCTCTGCCTACTGTCAGCCCCTGAACAAAGGTCCGTGCAGCAATGAACGCTCTAGTCACTTGAACCTTCAGCTTCCTGGGTACATCTCCAAAGGGCTTCAGCTGGTCTGTGTACTTGCTTACACACTCCAAGTAGTCCTCAGTGAAATGGTACTGGGGGTTTATGAGCTGGAACATCCGTTCCAGAAGCCGAGCCCAGAAATCGTTCAGCATTTCCTCCAGGTTCACGTTGCCTCCTGTGTAATACCGCTTCAGCTCTGTGAAGAGGTCCTGGAACACCTCCGAGTTCTGCATGTACAGCATGCCGTACGTCCGGACAAACATGTCGTTTAAGGATCTTTCCGCGTTCTCCAGAAGTTCTCGGAAAAATTCTGCAGGGAAAAAAAGCAGGTGTTGACTGGATATATTAGTAAGGCATCAAGGGTTTTCTGATTACATTCCTGTGTTAACATTAGTAAAGTTTGTCCTAATATGTTGCTACAGCAGTGCTTTACTAGTGAAATTAATCTATCTGGGTAGGAAATAGCTTTATTCAGAGGTAAAGGAAAATAGAGTATAACCTGAATTCCCCAACAAAGTAGAAGGATGTAGAACCTATAACACTGAACATGAAAAACCCATTTAAAAGAACTTCAGTGAGCATAGTTCCACTTCTTCTTCATGTACTATTTGAACTTAGAAATCCCCGTCCCTTGCAATATCCTCCATCAGTATAATAAATCTTCTATGCTAAGTGTAAAGTCATTAATATGATGATTTAACTGAAAATGTAACGATTTTAGAATAGCTAGATGATGATAAGTTCCACTTTGCTGAAGTTCTTACAATGTAGCAGAACATCATGGAAATAAATCTGAAAACTTCTTTGCAAATATTCTTGAAGAGAACTTGAAAGAGACCTGAGTGGAAATGAGCATAATCCTTCTTAAAAGTATTACATGTCTAGCTAGTACTAAGAAAATGTTAGTACTCTCAGTAATTTGCTACTCTACTGAAGAACAGTACTAGAACCCTTCACCAGTCACGTCACAGCCAGCCTGCTAATCCCAGTTTGTGGTAGTTGTTGGTTTTGGAACAGCAGACCTTATATTTTTTTGAAAGGATTTCAGACTTTACCGCGTCTGTGCCTTTTATCTACTCAGGCCCAAACCATAACCTATATTTCTAAATTTTGGCTTGTGGAATTTATTCTTACTGGAAAATAAGCCCGTGGGATACACTGCAAATATGTAATCATCTCTTCTGTTAAGATCCTTTAACTGCCATGTGATGCTTAGTTTTTCCCAAGAAATTCACTGAGCATGTACAATAGTTCTTTAAACATATCTGACAAAAGCAGGCATAGCTTCTCCTGGTTTTTAGAAGATGCCATCTTCCTACAGGGTCCGCTTGTCAACCTTTTTAAACCTCCTTTGGAAAAGAGTTCAATGACTGCTGTGGCCTGTAAATGGGGCATTGCAGACAGTGAGGCAGAGATGGCAACGCCTTTGGCAAAACATGTATATTTGCTGTGATTAAATGATTTGCACTGATGCAGGAGTCATCACGCAGCCAGCTCTGGGATACCAGATTCTAAATATGTGGTCATTGCCCATAGACACATCTGTGTGTGCTAACTGCAGGGACGCGCTGACTTCTTGCAGTCTTGGCTAATGCTATAATGTGAATACTCTTTTAACATAGGGCCCCGCTGTGGCTACAGTGACTCATAAAAATGCAGAACCACTGCAATGCTAAAGACAGGATGGCAATTAAGACTATGTAAGAAAAAATCTACACTAAATTTGAGGATTTGCAACCGTGATCAGCTGAAAGAAGAATCCACCGAACACTGTGGACCAGTCTGCAAGGACTCAGTAAGAAAAGAGCCTCTTCTTTTTGGCAGACATTGTGCAGAGCTGCAGCCTTTGATCTTCCAGATAACTGCAAAGGGGTTATCATGAAAATGTATACACAGAACATTGAGAACATATTTGCTACATCAAAGCACTTATTAAAGGGAAAATATATTCTAATAAATGTATCAATGTCTAAACTGTCATTAAAACCACAGCTCTTCATATGGAATAAATTCCATCTGGAAAAAGATATGCTTTTGCCAAATATTTTATGCAGGGAAAAGCAAAAAAAAAACCCCACAAAACCCACAACCAAAAAGAAACCCCTGTTATTCTTGCTGCCAAACAGAATAAATTGAGGTCCACAACATACAGTCTTCTCTGTTGTTTTTCCAAATTATCCACTAATTCTGACAAAGCTGTTTTAGAGAAAAGCAAAACAAGGCTGTTTTTCACCCCTAACCCTGACCTGGTGGTATCCTTGATGTCTGAATCATCCTGATTACTATTTTATACATTCAGCATTTCTTCTTCTAAGAAACAATATATACTGCTGAATGTATCTAGCTCTCTAGTCACACAATCTGGAAGGCAAAAAGATGGCAGAGAACTTGGGGCTCAAATTAAAATTTGTTTTAAGGTTCAAGCCAGGCTTTCAGACCAGTGCAATTGAATGACAACTGGGAAAGACAATCACGAAAGCAGTGAATTCAGGCCCCTTGACTTCTCTCCCGTGAGGGTCTGTATGCTGGGGGGCTGCTGTAAGCAATTGACATGCTGGCTCCTCCCAATCCATACTATACTGGGAATCCCACTATTTGTCTTAAAAGATCATGCCATTGCATAAGTCAGTCACAGCAAAGCATAACCGAGTTTGCTGACAGCTCCTCTTGTCTGAGACTGTTAGCCTATCATTTCTTTGTGCGGGGGTATTATGTAGCAGTCTCACAGTCAGTTTGTTGGAAGCCAACCAAACTTTTCAGGGAGGGGTAGACATCTATGCTGTGCTTGTACAGCATCTAGCACAATGTGGTCCATGCTAGTCGCAATCTTTATTTATACTGCAGTACAAACATTATCAGTAACTCCACAAGCTTAAGTTTCATGCTAGTCCAAATGTGACACCGTACACATGCATTCTGTAGGAAAGCTAATGTCCTCTAAATAGCAGTACCTTTATTTAATTTTTAGTCTTCTCCTAGGTCTCTAGTCTTTGAGAGCTATTGCTTAGAGTAAGTTATTATGCTGTTAAAAAGTTAGACCGTTAGTCTTCTGTACGCTTTGATACAAAAGACAGTTTAAGAGAGTTACTTGCATCAGTAACCCTATGCAGGATCAGGATAATAAAGCAGCAACAAGTATCAAATTGGATGCCTTTTTAGTTCCAGAGAGAAAGAGATCACCCCTGTGTACTAATTAGAAAAATTCTCAATCAACTCCCATCCAGCAAAATGAATGCCATTGCGAAGGATCACTTGCTTTTTTTAGTACTCAAATCTTCCACACATCAAGAAGGTAGTCTGCTTTGCAATGCTTATGTACAGAAACTATGTCCTGGCATAACTTGTCCAGTTACATGAAGAGAAACTGTACTTGCTTCCGCAAAGGTTGAATTTTTCCATGGTCTTCACAGTAATTTAAAGATTTTATGTTCATTGCAAAGATGATATTTCATCAACTTGCAGGTAGCTTTTGAAAAATAATGTAATATTTCAGCTCAGAGTAAAAGAACGAAGATGGGACAGACATTATCATGTTGCTTAATGTGCTTCTGGAAGGCACTCAAGTACTAGGGTGGGAGAGGAGAATCTATGTAAGACAGAGCTGCGCAGTGTTTTAAAATATATATCTTGTGAATTTTTTTGCTGCCAAAATAGGCTGTCATGAGCAGTGTTAATGTTGGAAATAATTTTTCCTGATTTTAGGTGGTGATTCTTTTATATGACAGAATATGTCCTGGGTATGTCTTATGTTGCAAGCACTTTTTTACACAGCTTTCATTCATTAGCCAGACGGTCTCAGGAAGCCTGTTCTGTTCTGCTTATGAGGTAGTTGAAAAGGGTAAGGTCTAAGGCACACTGAGCTACCGAAAAGAGGGAGAGAAGATTGCTATTTCAAACCGTTACATGCTCTATATAGGCTTAAATGGTGGGTTTCCAGGCAATGGATAACACTTAAGCTCGTTTTTATTTTAAACATTATTTGTAAATTTAGGATGCAATATTGATAATAACAGTCTCTGCAAATGAAGTCTCAATTGTTATTACACATTTTGTCTATGATAAGACAACTCAGTTACAAAGTGAAAGGACACAATGCATTGCTGGAGTCTCTTACTGAATGGTAGGTACTGCTCTCAGATTAAAAACAGGGTCTTGTTAGCTCTCACACTACCTTGTCAACAGAGAGCTGAGTTTCTCACTCTATTTTAACATAGGTAATCTGGTGTCATAATGCATTCAACCTGGGAGCTAGCTTAATTCCAAAGTGATGACTAGTTGTCACCATAAGTCAATGGATCAGGATTGGGGATAATATTGCAGCATGATATGATGTAATAACTGCCTTCAAGAAAATATAATCACAACCATCTAGAGGCAATTATTAGATAAACAAAGTTGTATTATGTTGGAGCTGATGTTCTATGATCATTCCCAGCCTGATAAATTCCTTTGTATTTTCTTTTCCATCTGTAATTTAAGCAAAGCCAACATTGACTGTAGGACAAGATGCAAAGCTAGAAACAGTTTGTTGTCCAACTCCCCAACCCAAAAAGATATGCATGAGCTTTAAGACCAAAAAGACCAAAAGGAAATTTCATTTAATTACCACATATTCTGCTCAGCTTTCCTTTTTAGCAGAACTTGAGATCTGAATGCTGTACTATGGTGTATCTGATACACTGGACATGCAGTCCAGAGCCCTTCAGGGGTTCTGGACAGGGATATATGTCTGATTTTACATCAGCCTTTATGGAAAATGTTGCTCAGGGTGGCATACTGATTTCATCCATCATTGAGTAGTACCACCCAAAATATACAGGCAGTTCCCCATTATAGCCTTGTTCTCCTGCTTGTAGGCATCGATTTTCAAAGAGCTCTGAAGATTTAGATATACAAATTCTAGTGATCTACCATTTACTGTGAAGATGTGCATACATCTACACCCTATGTGGACCTAACTTCATTTCACATCTTTGAATTTCCCAGTCCTGATAAGGCTGATGGTAAGAAGGATATTAGAATTCATGGAAGCTGACTACCTTTTTGGACAGGAAAGTTCTCTGGGAGTTGTTTAGGTACAGATACTTACATTCTATGATTCTATGATTCATGACATCCATCAATGGCGGCCTTTTTTTTTCCTGTTCCACTGCCCTATTTCTGTCTTTGTTTCTTTGTTCATGAAGAAGTCATTAATGAGAAAAAATATTTTGGTGAACTCTTCATCTTTTTGTGGGATTCTTGCAAAGGCTTTTTTTTTTTCTTTTTGTTTTTTTTTAAAGATATTCCACAATGGTATCAATTAGTGAAAGTTAGTGATTTATCTCAAGGAAATTCAAGTGAAACTAACCTCTGTGGTTTCTATGCTTTTTCATTTTCCAACTGTTTTTTTAGGTTTCCAGAGATTTTCTTCTAACAATAACTAACCTTACAAAACAAAAAGAACTCAATTTAACTTCCTGATTGAGAAAAAATTGCTGCAAGGAGAATGCTTACAACGGATGATTTTTTTTTTCCTATTTTTGACATTACATTTGTATTTATATTCAAGAGTGAACAAATCATACACATAAGGCTACCAGTGCATTGGTATTACTTTTTAGCGAGCTTGAATAACTAATCTTAAAATTCCCTCATAGCTTTGACCTTTAGAAACATTCAACAGTCACAACTGGGAAATGAATTTCAGCTCCCATTAGGAAAAACAAAAGCTGCAGTGTGATGAGGTCTGTTGAAAATTGCTCTCCTTTTTTAAACTCATTTTGAATATATATACATTGCATTTAAAGCTGAGGAATACAAGTCAGATAATTAAATGTGTCCTATAATTACAAATTTCAGAATAGGTGGTTTACATCCTCTACTTATGTCTTGGGTAAAATCACCTATGGGTAAAATTATTTAGCAGTTAATGGATATCGATACCTTTCTAGAATGTCCTATACCTGTAATAATCATGACATTATGAAATCTTTCGGATGCTACTAAATTGTTTAGATGTCAGCGCAGTCTCAAAGGTTGTGAGCAAAGATGAGGGTCTCTCTCCCCTCTTTAATCTCTCAATTTCTCAGACTACTGCAGGACTTGAAAATAGAAGATAATTCACTGCAACCTTCTTCCTTGCCTCCTGTCCAGAGTCCATGACTTCTTACCCCTTATGGGCCAGGCTGCTGCAAGGAAGGAAGGAGACCCAGGGGAAGGGGAGACCACTGAGGCTCCGTCCTTAGCCACTCCCCACTGTGGACCGTGGAGACAATGCAAACAGCACTGTCCTGTGCTAAAATGAGGGACATGAGGATGGGGAGGAAACACAGACACATCTGTCATGGGCTGGGTTGGACAGGTTAGATCAGGTGCAGGCAAACAGAAAAAAAGCTAGGCTGATATTTATACATCAAATGCCATTATCACAATGGGAACCTAATCTGACAAAGAATTTAAGGCATTATTTAACGCTGATGTACAAAAGAAGTTATTGTACAAATGAACATTAATATAAGGGATCTGTCATCTACTCAGAGCTGACTACATGCACTGATAAAGGTCTGTAAGACTTCATTCTGCAACACTGAAATCAATGAGAACATTATCAACAACTTCAGGGGATGCAGGTGCAACCTTTAAATGCTAAACTTACTGTTTCTTCACTGCAAAAGGTCATTTACTAACACTTGAGTATGTCTAAAAGGGAGACTTGATCCTGCCATTGATTCTATACAGACAATCCTGCAAGTAGGTGAAACACATTGCAGTTTCACATGAGAACTATTAAATTAGATATTAACACATACTTTTTGAAATCTTTACTGCTTTCTAGAATCTCAATTCATATTCTGTTGCATCTGGTACTTTATACTGATGATGTATTCTTGATTATAAATACGACATGCGAAATTCCCAAGATCCCGTCAAAGAATCATTGAACTTACAGCAATAACCAAGAAAGAAAATGCTAGGAATAAAAACAAAGCAACGAGATAGCTTTACACATAATTTATATATGCACTAATAACTGTCCCTGAAGGTTCTACTTTCATTATCAAGTGGAAAATGCCCAAGTGAAGTACTCATAAAACGTAAGCAAAATGTTACTTGGCATCAGAAGGCAACGTTCTAGAATATTTATGAATGGGCATTTAAGTGCTTACAGCAGTAGTACTGTCATGAATATCCATGACCAAAGAGAGACATGTAGCATTTCATGGATATCTGAGAATTTCAGAATGATGAATTTTACATCATATGTTCATAAAAATGCATAACGCCTCATGAAATATTCATGAGTCACCACAGTTTCTTCTGAAAAACATTTAAAGCTTTCATGAAAATGATATTAACAATATATAAACTATGGGACTCAGTGCAACAATTGTTTTAAAATATAGAGACTGTTCTGTTTTTCCCTACGCACCACTAGAGGCTATTAAATATCCAGTTCAATAGTTAAGGAGATTAACCATCTTACATTTTGTATGAAAATTCTTTGCCATGCCTATAATCTACAACAATCTTTTAAACGTATTAAAAGTTTGTTGTCTTTTAATGCACGGAAGTGTAAGGTGGACCAGAAGACATAGGGGAAAATTAACAACAAATTGCCTTGCTACAAGCCAGATTTAAGCCAGAATAATTTATATATTCTCTCTGAAGAAAAAAAAAAAAAAGTAGGCATTTTTTTGACAAGCAGGTCCCAAACCAGAGGTAGTATTTGCTATCATTAGACACAGTGCTGCAGTATTCAGAAGTCAGGTGTTGTGCTGGGGAGGAATGTGGCACTGAAGTCACTGCACGCCTTCACGCCTATTCTCAGAGTAGACAGCTTGAATTGACTAAGGGCAGGAGTCATGCGTCTGGAAGGAGACTCTGGCTGGCCAGAGGAAAACACTGAAATCTTCATTGACTTTTATTTACAATGTGGTGATTAACCACAACCTGACAGCAGCAGCTTTTTGGAACTGGGCTTCGGAGGCAGAAATCTCAACCTGGATTTAGACACGTATGGGACTGAGGAGGGATTCTTCTTCTCTTTTATAATAGTGGGTTTTTTTTTTTTGGTTCTTCCTTCCATTTTAAACAAAATAGACTACTGTGAAGAGCTGTCATTGAGGAGTCTGAAAACAGGTTCTTGGGCCCTATTCATATTCAAGAAGGGGGTGTTTTCTGAAGCATCTACTGGATCACATCCATTCAGCGAAGAACCCAGTAGGAAGTGCAGTTCCTGAATCCCAGTGTGGAAAGACAGCTCAGACTGGATGCATCACGATATGTTTAAAATTAGAACTGCAGCTACTTTCATATCACACTTGCAAGTGCAGAGAGCTAAGAAATATTTGCACAGTTGTATTTATATAATGTAACTGCTGTAAATCCATTGCAGTTTTCCCTTCCGTCTCATTTCACCTTTCTCTCTCTTTGAAACAAGCTCATTTTAGTATTTATAAAGAAATCAGTATATTGTATCAAAAAAAACCCTAAGATGTGAGACCTGAGACAGATAATACTGCAATAACTGAGAAGACTTCTATTTGAGCTAACTGGCAGAAGCCTGCTGTAAGAGCAGTTTGAAGTTTGACTTCCTATTGAAATTATTATATACATAAAATCAATTTTGCATATAAGTCTGCAGTTTAAGAGGTAATGAAGTCATGTTGATGGTTTTTTCAGACACCTCTGAATGCAGCTAATAACTTCTGTTATGGTTTAACACCACTAACAAAAAAGATAAAACTACCTCCAAGATAATTTACTTATTTTTGAGCTTATCCAATTTTCCTACATCCACACTCAAAGGAACCCCATGCACCATTAAGGCCAAGCAGTATTAAATCCAGGCTGGTTTCCCAGTTGTTTCTTGACTATTTGGACACGGCGCACAGTATTATTTGTTACTGTAATAATACAGAGGTATCATTCAATTTCTTGCTTGCAAATTGAGCTACACAGTCAAACTTCACTGAAGCGGCAAACTTTCTTTTTCTTTTGTGACATCAAACTAAGTTAACCTAAATGTCAGAAAGTCAACTAAAATGTTCTCAGTTTGTTAGAGGGATGATTTTTTTTTCCTAAGGTAATGGTAGGAAAGTTAAGGAGCTACAATGGTCCTAGAGATCAGATTTGGGCAATCAGTGACTTAAAACAAGGCAATGCATAAAATCATAGATTAAGGGTAAGGTTAAGGATTAAGGTTAAGGATTAAGGTTCAGGATAATACAGTTGGCTTCAAAGAAGCTACGAATGTAGGAAAAGATCTATTACTTTTGAAGAAAACAGTCTTTCAGATCCTGGATCTGCATTCATGTGCTGGTAGAAAGACCTTGGTCCCCTACGGGGCTTTGTGAAGTCAATAAACTTTCCTACCTGGATGTTTCAAAGATCAGGGATTAAAAAACAAAGTTTGTATTTGAGTAGCTTTAAAGTCAACATAAATCTTCATCTGCAGACACTAGTTCTGCAGACACTGGATCAAGATGCTGCATGATTGATTTTTATCTGACCTACCTCCTCAACGGAAACCTTTTTTTCTCCTGAGAGTGTGTCTACTGGGAAAGTTTTCCAGTCAGAAGGAAACTTATATCTAAGATACGGTACAATGAACTGAAAAACTATCTTTGCAAGATTGGTATATATTTAGGGTCACATTAGATTTCAAACAGTATAATCTACATTTTCTTTGGTTGAGCTACAGAGGGGTGGCCTCAAAACTCCTAGGACAAGTTTATTTGGGGAATTTAAATTAATAAATATAATAAATTCCCATTTATTAGCTGCTGTATTGCATATGATGTTTCCATCTAAATGGATATGCCTGTAGCGATACCAAAGTTTTGTGCTTCTGTGCCGGTCTGCTGGTCAGTTGCTGAGTCTATTGAACATATTGACAAGAATATTTCTTGTCAATATGTACCCACAAGCTGTTGACTCTCTAAGCAAACAAACAATAGCTTTGACTCCTTCCTATGGTCCTGTGATGAAATGGTGTGGGTTTGTCTGTTTGTTGGTTTTTTTCTTTCACAGAAGTCACTGGACTTCCAGGCCTTTTGCCATTTACTGCTTCTTCCATCTTCTCTGCAATCTTGACACCAAGTTGTCTGCCCTCCCTACTATGCAATCTTCATCCCCCTCTCTCAGGCAGATGTAATTCCTCACATTACACGGTTTTTATCTGTCAGCTTGATGGGGGAATGTAGGCATAGGCCATGTTTTTCTCATTGGTGTCCAATGTGTCCTCCTGAGCCTAGTGGAGTAGAGATTCTGGGTCACTTTTGGTGGCAAAGTCGTTCAGTGCCTAGAATCAGTGCTAGACACTATTTCCTTTTGTAATATTCTGGTATTTATCCAGCTTTTTTGGCCATAACGTTAACGCTGTGTCAGATTTGAGCTGAAACTCCCACTAACTGTTCTTCTCATGTAAATCTTGCCAGCTGACAGTGATAGTCCTCTTAGATGAGGTTTCAGGAATAAGCTGAAAAGGTGATCAGTCATACTGAGCAGCAGGCGGTGAAGGGTCCAGGGTGACCCATGCTGACTAGAGGCCTTATATTTGTTTTCGTGCATTATACTACTGCAGAAACATTCAACTATGGGAGGACAAACAAGCGCAAACGAGGCAGTACACATAAAACAGGAAAGCAAAAGCTAAGAGGACAAAAATTGTTGGAAAGAAGATAGAAAAACAAGAAAATGACAACTGAATAAAAGGGAGAAAGTGATAAGAAGACAGTTAAACTTCAGTTTTCCAGAGGTTCCTCAGATACAGTCTCTCAATACTGCTAAAACCATCTCCTGTGAACACACTTGTCAAGTGCAGAAGGACCTGCAGTACAGGCTACATGCCACTTCACTCCAGATACCCGACTGAGGAACCTCAGCGTGAAGCCTTGCTCCAGTTCTGCCTTTTGTGTTCTCCACAAGGAGAGAAAGAAGACTTTAGATCAGAAGTCTGGCTTGGGCTCTAAAATGGGGGCTCCCCATCACATCCCGCAGGAGCCTGTCTTTTCACATCGATCCTGCTAGATCAGTGCTAGTATTTTACTTAATACACGTATGAGTATATGTATTATTGCTTGATAAGGCGATTTTAGGGCTTCCACTACTGCATTATCTGAAAGACTAAAGTTTTTAGCAGTCTGGTGAGATAGGGAAGTAAAATGAATACTTATTGTAAGAGATTATTGTAAACTTTTTATCCAATAACTTCTTTATTTATGTTTTCCAAATGTATATATACTTAGTTATTTGGGAGAAACATTCAGCCGTATAACACAACAAGGGGAGATACCTCAATACAGATAGAAAAAATAGGGATTTTTTGAAAAGGAGACAAGAAAGAACACACCTTCTGGTTTTACGTAGAGACAACATACTTCCTTGAATGAGGACCTAAATAATTGTGAGAAGACTTTCAAACTCACACTAAACCAGTGATAACTTCTGAAAAATGGAAACATCAGGTATGTTACATATTAGGTGACACTAATTACACTGCTCCTTTTCCATAATAAGAAACTTCATAGGTACATTACAATTTTATGTAGCCTAGATGGCCTTATACTTTAAGTGCTTCCACATTTACAAACCATATAATTAGAAATGTGTTTCCAATAGGTGACTTTTATATTAGGGTTGAGCATTAAATTATACTGCTCATTCAACCCATTATCTAGAAAATATTCTCCACTTTCACTGAAGAAAGTGGAATACTGAAGAAGCATTATTTTATTAGTCACACGTTCCTTTCTTGTAAAGACCACATGTTCACTCAGACTTACCCATAATATGTGTATGTATGTGCTAGTTTTGGCTGGGATAGAGTTAATTTTCTTCATAGTAGCTGGTATGAGGCTATGGTTTGGATTTGTGCTGAGAATAATGTTGATAACACAGGGATGTTTTCGTTCCTGCCGAGCAGTGCTTACACAGAGCCAAGGCCTTTTCTGCTTCTCACCCCACCCCACCAGCGAGGAGGCTGGGGGGGCACAAGAAGCTGGGAGGGGACATGGCTGGGACAGCTGACCCCAACTGGCCCAAGGGATATTCCATACCATATGATGTCATGCTTAGCATATAAAGCTGGGGGAAGAAGAAGGAAGGGGGGGACGTTCGGAGTGATGGCGTTTGTCTTCCCAAGTCACCGTTAGGCGTGATGGAGCCCTGCTTTCCTGGGGATGGCTGAACACCTGCCTGCCGACGGGAAGCAGTGAATGAATTCCTTGTTTTGCTTTGCTTGTGTGCGCGGCTTTTGCTTTCCCTATTAAACTGTCTTTATCTCCACCCATGAGTTTTCTCATTTTTACCCTTCCGATTCTCTCCCCCATCCCACCAGCAGGGAGTGAGCGAGCGGCTGTGTGGGGCTTAGTTGCTGGCTGTGGTTAAACCATAACAATGTATAATACATTTCAATTGAAATTTTTATGTTTAATGTCACAAAAATTGCAATAGGTACCATACAGCCTACCTAATATGTATTTAGTCATTAAGCACTGTAATTAGTATTACACACCCATGTATAGTTTATAGTGTTAGTCCCTTAATACAGTAAAAATTAGTTAAGTAGCTGAAAATGTAACTGTAGACGGTACACAGAAATAGCAGCTTTTGTCTCTGGAATCAAGAGTTGTACAGAAATAGTTTGTAACACCAAAATTACCCTGGATTTTGTTGTTGTTGTTACTACCTTTTTTTTCTTTAAAATTGGCCTCTTCTAAACATTTTTACTTATTCTGAGGAGCCATCGAAGTTTGTACACTCTGTCACAGGCTCTGATTTAATTTAATTTAGCTGAAAGTAATGATTTCCTATATTCTGAGCATCAGTATAATCTATTAGAAATTGAAATTTATTTTGGCATTGTTTTATTTTTGGTTTTTTTTGTTTTGTTTTGTTTTGGGTTTTTTTAAAATTTTGTGGCTATACTGTGGGTACTACCTAAGAACTAAATGGGTTCCTACTTTGCATACAACCCTTTCTACTGCTTTAACATACCTCTGCCTCTGGACAATCTCAGACCTACCCTCTATTTCTTTTTCCTTTGTGATGTTATGAAGTTTGACAGCAAATAAAAAATTCAGTCTCATGTTATTTTGCTGCTAGCTGATACATTGGCATCAGGTCCGAAAGGCCTCTTGTTATCCTTCAAAGCCAAATGTGAGATCATAAATACATGGTCTGCTCTGGAGGGATAGAAAAGCCAGACCCAACAGGAAGAACTAAAGGATTAGGAAAATATACACATTTCAATCCTTTGGATTACTGCTATATTCTTGAAGCAATACATATTCTTGGAGCTGACATTGCCACAGAACAATGAAGAACTTAATCATATTTCTGTTTTTAAAACGAGAAGTAAGGTCACCACTGTTATTAACTTAATCATATCTATAATTCAGAGCATAATATAAAATTTAGAAAGTTCAGGCAAACAAGGACAGGGAAAAATGATGCCTGTTCACTAAAGCTTTTTTCAAAATGTCAGGTAAGCTTTAAAAAGACATAACACTTGAGAAATGATTTTTACCTGAGGTAGGAGAGGGAGAACTTATGAATTAATAAAAAGAGAGCATTATTTTTTAACATCACAGAATCCGCATTCTTTGCTTCTGTCTATGCATATCAGGTGGACATTAACCTGGCCGTGAGTCCTGGGTATTATTTTCTCATTTATTCCTTCAGTCTTAGCTTTTTCTTAATAGATATACCGAGGAAGTGATCAGCATTTCAGCCTAGTAGGCAGCAGCCATTTGGGTCTGCTAATTTGCGACACAAAATAAAAGGATGGGAATAAGGTAACATTGCTTTGCTTGGATTATTGTTAAAAGGTTTAAATCTTCAGTGCCATTCTGCTCCTTTGATTTCTGCTATCCTGACTTGGAATATATGTGATCTATATTGCGAACCTGCTTCCCTGAGCGTCTGTTTACCCAATCTTTCTTTGAACTGCTGATGGTAATGAATCTCCTTCCTCCAGCCCCAACCGCTGCATTCAGTTATCATCAAGCACAGGCATCAACTAGAGCTCTAATCTTGCTCTGATGGATGGAATACTAACCTTTCACAAGATTAGAGACACAAGGTGCTCTAGAGATAATAAAATTCAAATAGGTTTATTTCAAAGGGCAACTCAATCTCGATTTTGTTCATGGGTCACTTGACAGATCATTTGCCAATGTAGTTTTTGTGTCCTTCTGTGTCTGGCTTCTGTGCAATGCTCCAACTATTTCAAATTAAGTGGGCCCCAACAGGCAGAGTTCGGCAAGGGTCTAGCATCGGCAAAAACAGCAAGGTACTCATTCAGCATGGAACTGGCAACTTTGCTAAAAGTGCATCTTAGGTGGGTGGTGCTTGGATGGTGGAAAAGTTCTTCTTACCATTTTCAGGAAGGCATAGAAATGACAATAACGATAAGCATCTTGAACGCTTTGAATTTTAAACTCCTGTTTGATCATGGAGCAAAAATCTTGCTAGCATCATGACAGCCAGCTGTGCAATATACGCAGTAGCTTTAAGTTAAGAGATTTGTAGCTCATGAGCGACCATTTTTAATGTACTTGTCAAGCACAACTATGCAAAAGCATTTACAGATCAAATATTTAAGTCAGGTGTCTACAGGCATGAAGAGAAGGCTCTTACAGGTGCTGAAAGAAGATTCCTCTAGATGACAGTTTCGGTGTTCGGTGTTACATACATCAATTAGGATCCTATGCGGATAAAATAGGTAAAATCTCCTGCAACCTCTAAGGTTGTAACTTGCACCTATTCAAAACTACCAGTTGACCTAGCTCTGTGGTTTAATAAAGCAAAATTAAATGATTATAACTAGTCTGCTTAGAGAACAAATATTATTGAAGCCAGTGAGTATGATGTCTGGCCTTCATTTAGGAGAAGGATAAAAATAATCAGAAGGCCCATATAAACCAGACAGCTAAAGCCACAGGTGTATCAATTGCCTGCAAACTACAGCACTTCCATGAGTTAGCCAGGAGGCGGGAGGCTGGGGGCTGGCTTGTGTGCGCAGGTGCTAGCAGCTGGACTCCTCTCCAGGAGAGAGAGGGAGAGAGGGGACGAAAAGCAATTGAAGCACTTCAGAAGCGCACATGAAGGGAGCCAGGAAAGCTCAGAGAAAGTCAGAGGGATGTTGTATGCTCAGATCCAGGACAGCACTGAAAAAGAGTATGCTCTAGAAATTTTAAAAAAAATTTTGCTCAGAGTATTAAACCCTGTCTTTCTTCTATAGAACTTGCTTCTTGCATATTTATAGGGGTGAGAGTTTAGAATAACAAACCCTTTGGAGGTAAGATTGCATTCTTTTAGCTTCCCAAAACAAGGAAGACTACATCACATTTAAAATTCAGTGGTTGATGAGTTCGCATGATAACTAAGTAGGACAGATTTGATGGAATATGCATCTAAAATGTGTACTGGACTAAGACTGAAATATGGAGACTGGAAAATAGAGTTAAAGATTTTTTTACTGTTTTAAAAGCCTTAGAACTACATGAAAAATATATTCTCATTTTGAATGTTTTAGCTGTGACAGCTCACAAACTAGTCTACTCCTAGAATTGCAATCATATCTCTGCAGTCCATTTACATTGTTTAAATTTCATAATTGAGTGAGTTCTTAATATTTTAAAAACTGTTTCTGTTTTCATAAAGTTTTAATATACACAGTTCACTTGTCATTATTGTCCTTTATAGTAAGAAACTCTTGAAACTAATTTTATGGTACATGTTTTTAAAAATGCCAAGAAATAACTCACTACACATGAATCTTGTGATCGATTCAGGAACTTGTGCACTTACGTGTTCCTTTGCTTTCAGTACTAAGCATTGGACATCAATTTCCTGTAAATATATGTGCAAGTAATCTTTAGGCATAAAAGGTGGGAGGATGCCCATAGCTGAGAAGTTAAGTCTTTTTGTTAGAGGATGTGAATTTTTCAGACAATCATCTGTCTTTGCCACTTCACTGCCAACTCTATCAACCAATGTGTAATTTTCTACCCATGATAGATGCAAAACGTGCTATGAAATTGCCACGGGATCATACAGGCTAGAGAATACAGAATTAAGGTCTGTGTTACCTAAATTGTTCACACAAAAGGGGACTACATCAAATCAAGACCTTTCAGGAATATCAAAGCTCCCAATCAGCCGCCGTGGAGAAGGGTATGACAACTAACAACCTGGGCTGCAGGCAGATGCCGTAACTCTCCAAGAGTCAAGGACTGGGATGGAGGAAGGAGAGATGGAGAAGCAGTCACTGTGATCAGCCTGTCAGACTAATCACCGACTTACCTCAAACGTTTGACTACACAAATTTTAGTCATATATTTCATCCCAATAGTATGTCTGCATAGACTTTTCTACAGGGTTTGAAACCTTCAGTCAGTGTATATGGGTGAGATAAAAAAGCTGAAGACACATGAAGCAAGACAGGGAAGTCTGACCGTGGAAATAATTTAAAATTTTCTCCAGAACAGAGTGTGTATTAAAACTTGGAAGGTTTAACTTCTAGAAAAGCACTTCTTCAAATAAACCAGGTGCCTCTTCTTCCAAATTAAAGAAGAAATAGAAGAAATAGCATTTTACTGCAAATCAAAATATAGCACATAAATGTACCAATACTAGTCTGGTAGGCTTTCAGAAAAATATACTTGCAAATAAAAGAATTACTGAGGAGCTCATCCTGGTTTAAAGCCAGAACTAGGTACCTGGAAGCATGAAATCTAGCATCAGACCTAGCTCCAAATGTAACTGCTGAGCTGAGCGCTCAATAATCTTTTTCATAAAGCCTGATCTGCAAGCACATACAAAGAAAAGACAAAGGACTTAATTTGATTTAAATGCAGCTGCCCTAATCACACACAGAAACAACCACAATAGTCAGACTAAGCTCTTTTCCAAAGAACAACACTTGGCCTAAACCACGTAACATTACGCTCTTCATCGTTAACTTTGCATTTTCTGGCTTTCGTGGGATTAAGCCAGACCCTTAACATTATGTTAATGTAGCCTTTTGTGGTTTAATTACAAGGTTTCCTCTAGAGTGTAACATAATAACAATTAATCAGCTAGTTCTTAACTTCCACAAAAGGAACTGTTAGTATCTGCACTGCTAACCCACCACAATGTCAGCAGAACTAAAACCAAACAATTATACCACAAAAGCTACATGCAAATATTGTCTGTAGCTTAAACAAATGAAAGCAAAAATCTCAGATTCAGCCCTGAAATTCTCTTTCGTTCATTCCATTTTACATAAACAACACATAACTAAAAGTATTTAAATGAATACCATACAGTAGGTATACCCTAGCAACACACAGAGTGACTGACATGAGTTGTGGATGGAAAATCATCTAAAAAGGCAGAATTCAAAGTTGATGCTATTTCAGGATTTACTGCCTTCTTCCCTGATACCTAGATGTTAATTCTCTAGTTTATTTATAGGTCAGGCTTATTTGCAGAGCCATGCTGATTATATTTGGCAGAAAAAAATCATTAATGGATGCAGGTAGTAGTTGATGTAATAGACTAATATAATGCATTTTAAATATATGAATGTGAAATTCAATAAATGCTTTAATAAAAAATATGAAGACAGGATGCTGAAATTAAAAGCAAAGGAAGAAACAAAAAGTCACTAAAGGCATTTAGCATTTAAAAGTATGAAAAACTCAATCCTATCAGCACTGAAACATTCCCAGGTTACAATTCGCTCCTCGTTGTGGACTGGGTACAGAGACGTACAGTATTTCCAAGTAGCTGGACTGCAATGGGAAATGAGAAGTGAAATTCTGCTGCTGTTATTACTTTTTTTCTTCCAGGGAGCAGTTTTCTCTAGGGTGCTGTTCGACTCTCAGAAGTCGCCACATAAAAAAAGGCAGTTTGAGTCAACAGATTTGTTCAATGACAAAATATGTTCTTAGCGCTCCTTACTCCTGTTAGCCCTGAAGCAATAACATGACAGAGGTGGGCAGAGAGGGTCCTAGAACTTTTGTTAGGCATGAACAGTCCCTCCCTCTCTCACAAAAAAAAGAAGATGGTTGATTGTAAGACATAGCTGGAGAACTTGGAAATAATTGGGGATTTCCAGAAACTGTTTCCCAATCTTAGGTATAGCTACTGCTATCAATGGCTGTTACAGTACATGTGCGAGCAGTTTTACAGAGTGTTTAACCCTTTTAGAGCAGTTATGGTATTTATCATTCATTACGTTGCATTTTCTTAATGATGTATATCTAAGTATTAGGTAGTTTTTTTTAAAAAATGTTTGGAACATTAGCAGGTACCTGTATAAAATCGCAATCTAGTTAACCAATCTAGTTAACCTTTCCCTAACATTAACTCTGGTATTACAGATATAAACTCTAGCTACAGCCTTTCTGTGATTGTGGGCTGTTTATACCAGCTTTTCAAAGGTAACCCATCCACACTCTGCTGCACAAGTCACAAAGAAAGATAAATCTCACATTCCAAAAACAGCTATCGCTTCATTCATCAGTAACGAACACCTGTAGCAGCGGGATCCACATACACTTTAATTGTTTTTTTGCACCTCTAAATTGCTTGTCATCATAAAGAAATGTCAGCAGTTCAATAAGAGAAGAGTAATGCGGCAAGAAGACTGGAGCCCATTTTCAATGTTTAATTGCCATAAAAAAAGCTAACAAGTGATTAAAAAGATAAATCAAAAGTTTGCAGAAAGACTAAAGCGCCCAGTCAGTTTTATGGTTTCATTTGAGCTACAAAGACGTTATTATACATCCATTTACAAAACAATGAGCTCTTACTGTTTATGAAAGTTTAATCTCTTGGTTTATTGCTTTAATATATCTAACACTGGTAAGGTTTACTTTAAAATGAAATCTATGACTATATGATGTGGATGTTATTTTTTACATTCAGTCTGCAAACGGAATGAATAACATCATAATTGTACTCATCTATGAAACAATTAAAGTAGGGGTAATTGCTTCTTCTCTCATATCTGCATATAAAGTAAAAGAATTAATATTTTATCATTTGGCAATGCTTCTTGTTAGCACAATATTCTAACATCAATTTTTTGTTTGGCCACAGGCATTTGAGCAAATACTGGAAAAAGTTCTGCTGATACCAGTAAACTTGTGCTTAAAGAACATATCACCTTAGGCTCACACGTCTGATAAAACTTGGGCTGCTCAAATAACATCAACAACAAGAAAAAACAAATACAGATTTCTTAAACTAAACCCATAATTTTAGAAAATAAACAAACAAATGAACAAACATGGATTTGATGACAAATTGCTGCCCCTCAAATGATATCTCTATCCTAGACTGAAATACAAAATGACAACAATTCATTATGATAACAAGTAATTGTAGCAGTTGTTATTAAAAAGGATTTTTAAATACAGGTTTAAAAAACTCAGAAAATAAACTGTGTGAGTGCTTTCACTATTGTAAATTGTCATATCTGAAAAATATGTCATATCTGAAAAAAACCAACAAGAGTCCAGAAAACTATTTCCTTTTCTTTCCTACGTTGTCCAAGAAGGCATTGACCCTGGCAGTTCAATTGATTTTTATTTTATTTTTTATCCACTATTTCAGGAAACTGCTAGTAACAGGCTTTTGAATTCCTGAGGTGAGTCTTAATGATGCAATGTGGGAGACTGTCTCTCATGCACCTTGAGGATTAGCTTGGCGAGGACAGGGAGGCTCTGAAGGACCAGAGAAGGGAAAAAGGAAGCTGCTGGTCCTCTGAAGTGCCAGAGATGTTTCCTACCCTTCAAAGTTATTGGGTCTTTTACTCATTTGCTGTCTCATTCTGCTTCTCATTTGCACATGAAGTCCTGTGGCCTGAGTTTGGTTATCTTTAACACGCATGCTACAAGGTCAGCAATACAGTCTAAAACCTCATTAGTCTCTTCACTTTGCTGTGTGGACACAAAGCAACCATTATAGACCTCTGCCAAGATTTTTCCTCCATATCCCTACCAAGAGTTTCAGTTCCCCATGCTTTTTCGCCAGAAATGACAGAATGATTATATGGGTTTTTCATACTGAGGGCTACAACCAGCGTAGTAACTGACATATGCATATAGTTTAACAATGCAAGTATGGTTGATCAGATATGGGCTGGGGATGTAGCTGCTGATATCGAAGATTGGCCCTTTTGTTATCTAATGAGGCTCTGCATTGGAGATATGGGTCAACAAAAGTGTGGGAAGAATGAACTGTCCCAAAAGGTGAACTTACTGTGCCTATGGTTAAAAAAGACTGTCATGTATCAAAAGAGATTAAAAAAAAGCACTCGGATACATTTTCTTAGCAGTTTTACTAGTTTTTCACATTTGGCCATTAATGAAATACACATAGTAATACACACTTTGGATAACCTTTTAAAAAAGTTGGATTGTGTTACCAACTTGTGGCTGGCCACAGAACCAATATAGTTCTTTTCCCTGTTCCTATTTATTATAACCTTGCTCCAGCAAGCTCTAAAGGCAGTGTCTGTTTGTGAGTGTCTGAATAGTGAGAACAAACACATACTTTAGCAGACAATTCTTGTCAAATGTGCTTAACTGCCTGTATTGCTAGCATGATCACTTTCAAATGTGATATAAAAATCAGATTCTCTTAATTTTGAGTAAAGCACAGAGTTTTCTTTTCCATGAAAGTTTGCTAAAAATGTTCACAGTGCAAGATGTGCATAGACAGAAGGAAAAAGAAAAGCATAAAGAAAATAAAATGCAAATATTTATACCAAATTGTAGCAAGAAGGTAATTCACACAGTCCTTTTGGAGCTGGAGGTGTGGAACCTTGAAAGAAAGGTTACACCCATCACTGTCCAAAACAGTGAAGATCACCATGACGTAAGAAGAATCATGCTTAATTTTTTAAATAGCCATGTGACTGACCCTTTCCACACACAAAAAATAAACCCCCCAAAAACCCATACCACAAACAAGCAAAATAACAAACAAAAAACAGGAGCTGAGGAAGAGGTCCAAATCTACCTGAACTGTGCAGAGTGCATCATAGAAATCAAAGCACTTGATCCTTTCTCATTTCCCGCTCAGCATGACTTCTGACATATTACTTACACCGTTAAAGAACCCAGTGCTATAAGACCATGTGGCTCTAAAGCTTTGGGGAAAACAGATAATAAGCTACTGATCACCCTGACATTATTATATACCTTCCATGTTATGCTGTCTCTCATGTATGCATGTTTATGCATGTGTTAGAGATGTAACTTTTAAAGTCAGTATTACACATTTTTATACACATTAATGTACTTAGCCACAGCAATCTTTAGTAAATGTGCATAAAATACAGAACTGTGCATAAATCAGAATATTTCTAGATCTTTCTCATAAAACTTCAGAAAGTAATACATCTAAGACTGTTAAAAATAGACATGATTACTGATTCATCGCCATCTTTTAAGACTACCATTACTTAGATCCACACTTGTAAACTTTAAGTGCAAATCTATTCATGCCACAATTAAAATAATGGTAAAAATCTTGACTTAAACTCACCGCCGTGGAATAACATGCATTGTAGGCCTTTTCTAACTGTATAGACTAAAAAATTAAAAAGTGCATTCCTTTCCAGAAAAGTGCCTAGTTGGCAAGAAAATGTTTATTTCTACAAATAGTCAGAATTTCTGACTGATCCATTATTTCATGATAGCCATTTTTCTTCATTCATCACCACCGATGGTACTTTAAATATTTATAGTCAGTGACTGAATATTACATTTTTATTGAGTTCTTAACCTCTTATGACTCTCTTTTCCTTTTTTGTTCTAAATGTTTATTTCCCTAATACAGCACTTCTAAATTGTCTCTGGAGAAATACCTAATGAGTGTAATAGAGAGGAGTACTTCCCTAAGCTGCTCTCTATTATAGTTACAAAGCATCCAGGTTACAATGACCAGCTTGTAAACAAGAAAAAAACCCCGGTAAATCTAGTAGGGGTAAAAACTAGTAAACCCCTATTTTTTTACTGATAAAACTAGTAAAATACTCACAAACTTTCCTTTTTTTCCCCCTTTCATAGTAGAATTTACCCACGGTCAGATGTGTTCAGCTAGTGCAGGGGTGCAGTCCTTCACGGACAAGGTATAAAGGTGGGTGATGCCTGTGCTGATTCTGTACAGCTCACTAAGGGCATGGTTGCTCTCTGACTGGTCTGGAAATGCTGTTTTCACTATTTTGTCACAATTCTTGACACAGAAGCACAGGTAATACAGCATTCACTTTCACAAGTCTGCGTTTATACTGCAAGGTAAAGAGTGAGTTTGGGAACAGACTTAGATATGCAGCAGCCTCCAACCGGTTTGATTCATGACTTAATTATTTAAAAGTTTGGATTTATGACACCTAACTTAGGATGCTGTCAGTGCTGATAACTGTATCCACATTGGTCACAGTAGGGTCCCTTTATTAGGGAATAGGATTAGTGCTGCTTAGAATACAGTTGGTTTGACCTAATGTGGAGCGCACATTAAGGACATATAAACTGCACCCTGACGTGCTTATTTCTCTTCATTGACTATAAAAATACCAAGAGTGACTAATACAGATGA
>NW_009202395.1:0-23563 GCF_000690835.1 Fulmarus glacialis
GCCTCTAAACCACTCATTCGCAACAAGTACAGATCATCTGCAAAGTGGCAGTCTTATTGCTTTCTCTTTTTTCTCTCTCTTTTTTTTTTAGATCTCATCTTTGGCACCTTTGTGAGATTTTAATGAAGAAAATACATACACAAACTAAGTTTTAATGTAAGAAAACTGAAAACCTGAAATCCCCCATACGCTATTTTAGTGACACCTCTGTGAATCATACCTATACCACTTAAACAGAGTAACCTCACACAGGCAGTCACGTCTCAGTGTGACTTACAAATATCTCCCGAGAGCATAGGAATTGAATTTTTCACCACCATTTCACAAGACAGAGCCAAGTTTTCTTCAATAGATGTATATTTTTCAAACCGTTCCTCTAAATTTGGACCTTTTGCATTATTCTGTTCAACAAGTCCTTGCCCCAGTCCCAGTCTGGTTCTTATCCTCTCTGTTTAATGTGTCTGGTACTCACGATCATCCTCCCAGTCCACTGGTGGTCATCCAGGCAGACATTTTTCAACTTCACCCAAGTCCCAGAGTGCAATGTCATTTCTAGCTGCTTCTTGTCCTTGCCCTCAGTCTCCATAATTAATTAAATCTAATTCTTTCCATCCTCTCTCTCTACATTGATGTAGACCCTGACCTCCAGACTGACTTACCAGCTTGACCTTGCACCTGCCTTGTCATCATGCACTTGCCTGATGATCTGGACTCTTGGTTGAAACTGGGTGTCATCTCCAGGCCTTCCCTGCTCACCTCACCGGGGGCAGTGGGACTGGGCCCCGGATGCCAAGGCATTGCCCTGCCATCCATGCTTTTGCCCTTGGCTCCTCATCCCTTAGGAACCTGTTGGACTGACACTTTCCTCTATATTGCGCAGAGGCCAACACCTAGGTGAGGAAGAGGTGAGGAACGCCAATTCCAATGCCCAGCCTCAGCCTGCTGCAGGGCAGGCAAGAGCATCACAGAGACATTGCAGCAGACATAGTTACTCTGCCCAAATATTTCATCCATGGCCTTGTCAGCACTAGGAGCTGTGTGAGGCCGAAGCATGCCCTGACAGACTGGGATTTGTAATTTGAGTTGATTAATAGTAAAAGACTTGTACACATGCAAATCAGAATTCTTCATGGATTTATACAAACCAAATGTTACAAGAACAAAATAAGTGTATCCTTGACCGAAAGGCTGCTCCTATGGCGAATTTCAATAGCCTCCCAAAGGGCATAAGAATGTCAAATTAAAGAACTTTTATTTACTCTTACTTTAAGCACTGGAAAAAGGCACTTTTTCTCTATCTTTATTGCTAAGAATGCCTGAAAACAAATATAATATTGATGTAAACCACCTACAAAAAGCCTTCAGACCAAAAAACTGAAATTTGGGGCAATTATAAGCATCATAGGAAACAGTGGACAATTTTAGTAAAAGGTACTGGTACCACTCCCAAATAATATATTGAAAACCCTGAATGAATGGGAACTTTATCATAGGAGCTAGACTCTGTTCTCCACACACGGAACGATTTACCATGTGCCTATCATAGTCAGTTTACTTGGTGCACACAAAATGGCACACAGTATTACAAGCTGGTACATCTGTGTAACTCAGTTGATTGAACAAAATGCTATGCTTCTATATTGCAGTGTTTTAAGAAACAGGACTTATAGTTCAAGATTTTATTGTACTACAGCTATAGTATTAGTACATACATACTACATAAATAATGAATCTTAATTGAGGTGCTTTTCAGAGCTTTACGTTTCAAAATTAATATTCCTTTAACGACATTTTTGTCTCAAACTATGCATTCTTGCTATGTGTATTAAAGCATAAAATCAAAGTATTTTTTAAAAAGGACCTTTGATCCCCAAGATGTCAGTGTTATTTACCTCTAGAACAGAAACAAATTGGAGTGTAAACTTTGTATTTGTCCTGGTATTTCTGGAACTACACGTTAGGAATGCTCTCTTGCAATTTGACAAATTCTTATACTTCCTATGTTAAATTTCAGACAGCAGTGTCTTGAATATCCAATGCATGCATATCCTTAATTTTTCTCTGAAATTACAAACTACAAAAAAAAATTAGTATGTATATAGTTATTGAAGACTCATATCCAAACTAAACTAAAATCAGAAGCTCATCTCAATGGAAATTACATGAGAATCAATGTTAAACTTCAGTTGCCAGTATTTTGTTACATATAGTATACATATGGATGCTACATTACAAATATATTATATAAATCATACATTTCCACAGACAAAATGGTCGATCCACATAACATGTATATTTCACAGAATTTCCTCTTTGTCCCGGACCGAACCTCATTAATTGTACAAGAAAATAATATGAAGTATTTCACATCTATAGTAGGCTAAGACCATGCTCAGATGGCTCACGATAGCACTTTAAGCTGATCTTTTGGTCACTGACCATGTCCAATCCCCTATTCATTAATATACAAGTCCAGATCATCCATCCGAATCATATTTTCTAACAGTATATAAACCCACATCTCCCTTGGTTTTCTTAAACTACTACTCCAGCACCAATAAATGAAGCCCCCAGAACATAGTACACCTGTCTACTGTGTAACACACCTTTTTTTCACTCTAGATCCTTTCCATTTCACCCAAATACACACCAAGTATAGTTGGTTTCAAGTTGCTATCCAATTTCCAATTAAACAAATTTGTTATACAAAAAAGGAAGAAAAGGCCAGATAATTACTGTCTGTTTCACAGTCAAACATGCTGCAATTAAATGCGTTGAAATCAAAGCTTACATTTAAAAGGACACTGTCAAAATATTTTCATAAAATAGACTTTTCTCTTTTGTTATAGAATAAAGAATTGAATACTGAAAATTGAAATCTATTTCTTCACCAAATTTCTGTCTTTCCTCCATGCATATACACTGCATGTTGTCTGTATGGTTCCTCAGGAATAATAGGTTGCTGGCAGATATTAATTCTTTTTAGAAAACACCAGTAAAGCATTTATTTGGGGAAGAAAAGAATAGGTAGATACTGCAGTTTGTTTGTGCTTGTTTTTATAAAAAGAGAAATACCTATGGCAACTCCCCATACATTATCTTTAGAAGCTCGTTTCCATTCTGTAATAGCCAATTCTCCTCAGGAGGGACTGCAACACTAATTCCAGGGACTCCCTGGTGCCTTGAAAGGAACAGGCTACACTTCTATGAACCCCAGCAGAATAATGAAGGAAAAGGATGCCCAGGGTGCTCTCTTGACCAGCATCTTACCATTCAGCATCAGAGCTCTTGCTCTCTTGAAACTTGCTGCAACTATTTTTCCACTAAGCCATAAGTATTTTCTCTTTAAGGTTAAGACAAGAAATTAAAGCTGGTTGTAACAACACTGCATGAATTTACTGTCCAGCAGGCTGTGGAAAAGCCAGCCCACACAAAAGACCTCAAGCCGTACTGTGCAAGGTCTGGAGCTCATTACAGCTCTGAGACTGTTAGGCTTGAGCCTATTAACTGCAGAACACATTGGTATTATTTCAGCAAAACGACTAAAAGATTTCAACTGTATGCGAGTAGCCCATTCAAACCAAACTAACTTGCTCGTTTCAAGTCAAACATATGAACGAACTGGGGCTAAAATGGTAATCAGATCAACATTTCTGATGAAATTCATTCTTTCAGTATTCTTCATTTGAACAGATCTATCTTACACAGCTAAATAAAAAGCAAAATACCCTAATTTCTCTGAAGCTCTCCACAGTATACTCTACTACTCTGAGAATAGTGTTAACAGCAGAAAGGGCATGGAAAAACAGTAGAAATCTACTTCTTCTGCAGCTCTTTCAACTACTATGATCAGACAGACTGCTCAGCTGACATCCTTTTTTGAGACACTTCATACCTGTACACTGAAAACACACTGAAAGCCACATAGGGCTGCAGCTTTAATCTAACATCCTTTATTACTGTATTTATTACTTAACTTAAATCTGTCAATAAGCTTATGATCTTACACCAGATTTATGATCCTTCCTGCTAAAAAATGGAGTTAAAGCTGTTCAAAACAGGTTTGATGGAGCAGAAAAATATCAGGCCTTCAATCTACAAAGACGACCTTTTAGATCATGAGCTCCGTTATCTCTGAAGTTAACATGAAAGGCTATTTTTTTTCAGACTTCTCTTCATGGCATGCAGATGGTGAACAAGAACACTATCGAGTTAATATAGGAATACTTCTCTGAGATACAGTTTTGCCAAAATCTACTCCTCCAGGGTGGGGTTGGTTTGGGGGGGGCTGGTGGTGCTTTTTTGGTTTTTTAATTGGGCAAGTGAAACACTTTCAAATTTTCCAGGAAAATTATCATCACTCTAAAGGGAAGGCAAGCATATGTTTTGCTTGGACTGGTAAATCTTCATGACAATTTTGCAAGGCTGCTTGAAGATTTTTTTTCCCTCTCACACACACGCAATTACAGCATCCCATGTAACTGGGAACAAAGACTACAGGGAACAGAGTTTAATGGACTGTGATTACTGTTCTGGAACAGATTGAACCTCTTTATAGCCTATAAGGAGATGATGTGAACTGAATTCAAACTAAGAACTGATAATGGATTTTACCGAAAGCTACACAGTTAAAAAAGACACTCTCGTAATTCATAGCCGTGGAAGGTATCTCAAAGCAAAAAGGGATTTAAAATAAATAAGAGATGTAATATGAGTAAAACAACAGACTTACACATTTGATCTTTATATAGCACTCTACTTCCAAGAAAGGAAAAGCAATAATATTATTTACTTTTGTTTTAAATATTTTCATTAATAGTGTTGTGCTCTGGCTTTTTTGCACTAACACAGTACCTTCTTGTTCACGCAGTTCTGCTCGTGTTTCTATTTAGCATAAGTCCCTGCTGCTACCAACGCATATCAAATCGACTGTACTTCAACCAACACTTTAAAAACAAAGCGTATTTCATGTCAGCCATTCTGTTTTGCTCTACTTCTTACTCCAAATCAACCATCCAGACATTTTCTTCTTCTCCCATCAGCGAGATGAGGGAAGAGGTGATTTTTCAGCTATCCATAATGATCATTCTTGACTTGCTCACAGCATGGGGGAGGGAAGTGCCTCATCCCTGAATAAATACCTCCCTTTGTGACTATAGACATCATTTCTGATGTTCTATCCTTGGTGGCTGTTTTCTTTAATCTGATATCTCTCCAAGTAGTGGAGGAATAGGCTGCCTTTCTGAGTAAACAGCTTTGGAATTTTAGTCAGTAGATGAGAAAAACAATTTAAAATATATTTAATGTAGTATTATCTCCTTCAAATTCTACCTTTCATAGAAGAAAGGTAACCCTCTTTGTAAGCCAGAATATGCCCTATTAAATTTCTTACCAAGTGAGACTGAAGGATTAAAACAATGCATAATAGCTGCTGTGCTGTTATCAATAGGACTGATGAGTTAACCCATAAAAATCACCAACATTACTATCAGCCACTTTCTGATTTCTGAGACACATTTTAAATACCATTTCACTAATGTCTGTCATAAGAACTGATCCAATATCACACTGGGCCCCAAATCTACCCCCAAATAGATGAATCTTCATCGTCCTTTTTCACTGTAATAAAGAGGATTAGTTCCGCATATGAACAATCATTTCCGTATCTCGAATTACATTCTACAAATATTTTTACATGGAAATATTGGCGAGTTTGTAATAAGCAAGCTCAAGCTGAAGTTTTTCTAATAGGTATTTTTCCTCTAACTTTGAATCCTCCCACCAGACGCCCACATTCTCCTAGTCTTTTTGTACTGCCTGTGTAACAGACATCTCCACTAGAAAAGACTCAAACAATTACCTAATGGTGCAGAACTAGCATGACAGCCCTTGCTGCTGTGCACCCCATTTCAATGAGGACGTGTTTTGTATGACTCAGAATGAATCAGACTGAGGAAAGAGAACTGCAGTCCCAGAAATAATAAACAGCAGCATACAATTTGGAAGAAAGATCCCATGCTGCTTAATCTTCACTGCCACAAAGCTAATTGCATTGCACATTATATTGCATGCCTTAATAGGATACGTGTGTGGATGTATGATCATGCTTCTAACGAGCTCCACAAATGTTAATCAATGCCCTTTGTTGAAAATATCAAGCCCTAATCAATCATAACGGGATATTGATATAAAGCTGGATGCGTTAGCAAAAGACATTAAAACATTAAGAACTCCAATCCCATACTCATGCTTCTGTCCCCACAAGTCAGGCTGGTGCCTACCTGTGGGAGGGGAGCACAAAAGGTGGCACAAAACCACTTCTTCCAAGTATCCAACACAAAGGCCAGGCACGATAAGTTGTGGACTCAAGGTCCCTTCACACAGTCAGGCCCAAAACTAGCAGAATGCTTACTGCTTTTAGAGGGTCAGCAGAGCTGTCCTCCCAAGTCCCTCAAAGGAACAGTGAGATTGCTACTTATTTAACAAAGCCCAGGTGCCAGGTCTTCACAGCAAAGCCACATACATATTACGAGGCTCTCAACAACTTCTGCCCTTAGCCATGCGTGTGCAGTTAGGACACAGTCCTTGAAGAGAGCTGGGGAAAGGCGCTGGCAGACCCCTACCACTGCAGCGACCTCACACGAATCCTTCCCATGGCAGTACAGAACTTACAGACAGCGCTACACCAGAACTTGGACTCTAACCTGTCATCGCATCTGTGCAACGCTCAACAAGCTCCCAAAACCGGGTCAGATTCGTTTTCTAGAGTGGTGGTGTCAAAATCCATATAAGATATACACACTGAAGGTACGTCTTACCCCAGCCAAAGCTTCTACTGAGTTCTCCTGCTGAGTGCTGCTCTCACTCATCTTCCCATACTGCTCAGAACCCCACTCCCATCTCATAAGCACAGATCTGTGGCAGCTGCTTTTAATTACAGAAAATCCTACTCTATTTCTGCATAGAACTAAAAAAGAACAATCCCTTTATTAAAACGCTATCAACAGACAGTACTTTCAGTAGAAAAGAAAATGAAAAGTTATCTTAGATAACACAAAACACCAATAAAATTACTGCATTCTCATATCATGTTTCTTTTTTTCCTCCCTAATCCTCCATTATTTACTCTCTGGTTTGGTTCTAGCTTTTTCTTGCATATATTGATGCTTCTAATATCAATGGCTATTTAATCTGCTTCCTTCTTGTATTTATGTAGAGATCTCCTTTTATCCCATTTTTTGCGTAATGCTTCTTATTTTCATATATTTTTAGAAGGATAAATAGTTTTTGTAGATCAAATTTTAACAATCCACCACAAAGGCAATTAACCTCTGTAAAGTCACCAGGTTCTTCACTTTTAGGAAGAAGAACAATATTTAAAATCACAGCACACAACTAAAATCTTTGATGTCCTGTACTGCACCATCGTATGGTCAACTGCATTTGTTTAAAAGACCTGAAAGTACTGCAGTACTCCCTAACTTTTCAAAAGAGGATTACATTCCCTGAGGCAGTGTCTCAGGGGTATCACAGCTGCATAGTTTTCCTAAAAAAACTATGTTCAGTTCATTACCTTTGGCCGTGAACAAAATGCAAACATCTTCCATCTCTAGGGCTGGAATCTCAGGAAAGGCTTACCTGAAAGATATCAGCTTTCTCCTCAGGACAAAAGGAAGGCATAAACACGTTTCTTTGCCAGCTTTACTCCATTTAATGTCAAGAATTTAAATGTCAGCATTTTCTTACTTCCAAAGGTGGAAAAAACTGAATATACAGGATAAATGATCTCAGCAGTGAGCAGCTATACCTAGTTTTGTTTTATAATTTCTTCAGCAGCTTTCTGTTCCATCAGGGATGACTGACTATGGGTTTTGATTTCCTACCTAGCTACTATGCTGCACTTCTTTACAAGAGAAGAGAAAAGAGCTCTGTAATCTTCCCACAGAGTGATAATGGCTCAAAGGCCCCATATGTCATACCACTAACCTCCAAGTCATTTTCTCCCTACGGAAAATAGCAGAAAGAAAGGATATTGGAAGGAATTGCAGTCAGTGTACAGGTATCCTAATTTCATTTGTTCTTTTTTGTCTTTCATCTTTCTGTCAGGCAATCTCTGGAACCCCCAAGTGCCAGCTTTATTGTACTGACTTCCAGCAGGGCAGAGAGTGGCTTGGGGAGCACAGACAGGATTTGGCCTTTTCTTCTGCAGACCTCGACTGAGAGCACGCTACAGCCTGCGCAGTATTAGCCTGCTTTCAGTGAGGCTCTCAGAAGCTCGCTTAGGGAGAGAAACATTAAAGATAGTAAGGCAATGCAGACCTGAACTGGCAGTGTGTTAATCCACTGGACACACAGATCCCACTGGGCTTTCAGAACTGAACTGGTATTTGTAGTCTGGTTCCTGCATAGCCTGTGAGCGTGGTCTTGAGAACAATGCTGAAATTGCCCTGAGAAAAGAGTCTAGACACACACACTGAAAAAAACATCTTTATTTGTATGCTTTTCAATTAAAAAGAGCTAATTAATTTAAATCTAAATAATCCCAATTATAAGATATTAAAGTGACCAAAGGTACAAATTAACCCCAGACTTTTATGATCCATATACCCAGTCAAATCAATACTTCTGTGAATCCAGGCCCTGAATTTCACAATAACTAATACCAAGAGAACATTTTCTCTGTGCTAAACAGAAAATAGGTTTCATGACTGAAGGGGACTATTATCATCAGACCTTTTGCTTAAGGCAGTTCACTGAGCCTCCCCAGGGGCTTTTGAACTGAGCCCAGAACTTGTGTTTGAATCTTTTTGAAAGATATCCAAGTAACTAGGAAAAATGGAAATACTGTCTACTATGCTGAGCATATGGCTTAAGCCATAAAAAAGAGCTGGAGAGATGTAAAACTTAGAAACGACTTTCAGGGTTGAGATTTCTGATGGAATACTGAAGAGCACTCCCTGGATCTGGCATACAAATATTTCGGATTCCTGCAAAAATGGTCATCCACATTCATACTGGATAATTTGTCATCTTAATTCCATGTGTCATTATATCAGACTATATCCACCTGTTCATATTAAAGATTTTGTTTATTTAACAGATTAAGTATAGTTTATATTGAGAAAAACACTATGCCATTAGCTACACACAGCAATGGGGAAAAGATTTATTTGTATTTTAGGAAATAAATCAAGACTAAGACTGTTGAAATTTGAAGAATTACAATAAGAAAAACATTAACTATATATTAAAGATACTGTCAGTAGATTCAATTCATAGGCAAAACTGTTGTGAAGTTAGTGATTAATAAATGGGTTTGAAAATGGACATGCTTGCAATTATGAAAAAATTCAGTGAGCCACAGTTCCAAGAAAGTTTTTAAAAAATATAAAATTGAGAAAAAACATAGCTTATAAAAGGCAAGCGTACATCATGTTTTATATTTAAAAGTCTTGAAGAGAAAAACTCATTTCACTGTTCAGACCAAATCTTCACACTCTCTAAAACTCCCGTTTATGCAAAAGGTTCAGTCAAAGCCTATGAGCCCGGCGCTCCACATAAGATTAAATTAAGGGATACTTAAAGTAGCATATATACTTAATGGCTGTAAAATTACGAATTTCAACCACTAAGAGGATGACTTGATTAACTCTGCATGCCAGGCGTAACATCAAAGGCAATGTACCATGGTGTTCATTGAGATACTGAAGAAGAGAACCTTTCAGTGTCTATTCAGTGGGTCTTCTTAGACCAGAAGGTCTTTGGAACATTAAATGCTGTTTCCTTACAGAAAAAGTCTCACATTATGGGCCTGTAGGAATTGCTCAACTTATTGCGAGAAAGCAGATATATCTAAATGTATCTAAAAAAAATCCATATACAAATATCAGGTGACTGTAAGAACAAAGTCATTCTCCTAAAAACAGAATGCTCCTGTTTTTCATTAAGATGTAGTAATGGACTATCCTAAATATGCTACCAACCAAAGATAAAATGTTCTTCCAAGGTGATGAATAATTGCCAATCCCAGAACACAACAGAATTCCTTAGTCCACTGAAATGGAGTTTATTAAACAAAGGCACTATAACAGGAAACCATCTAATTTCGCTATATGCTAAAAGATGCAGAGGAAAAGGACCTGGGGGTGCTGGTTGGCAGCCGGCAGTGTGCCCAGGTGGCCAAGAAGGCCAACGGCATCCTGGCCTCTATCAGAAATAGTGTGGCCAGCAGGAGGAGGGAGGGGATCGTGCCCCTGTACTCGGCCCTGGTGAGGCCGCACCTCGAATACTGTGTTCAGTTTTGGGCCCCTCACTACAAGAAGGACATTGAGGTGCTGGAGCGTGTCCAGAGACGGGCAACGAAGCTGGTGAAGAGTCTAGAGAACAAGTCTTACGAGGAGCGGCTGAGGGAACTGGGGCTGTTTAGCCTGCAGAAGAGGAGGCTGAGGGGAGACCTCATAGCGCTCTACAACCACCTGAAAGGAGGTTGTAGCGAGGTGGGGGTTGGTCTCTTCTCCCAAGTAACTAGCGATAGGACGAGAGGAAATGGCCTCAAGTTGCGCCAAGGGAGGTTTAGACTGGACATTAGGAAAAACTTCTTTATTGAAAGAGTGGTCAGGCCTTGGAACAGGCTGCCCAGGGAAGTGGTGGAGTCACCATCCCTGGAAGTATTTAAAAGACGTGTAGATGAGGCGCTTAGGGACACGGTTTAGTGGGCATGATGGTGTTGGGTTAACGGTTGGACTTGATGATCTTAGAGGTCCTTTCCAACCTTTATGATTCTATGATTCTATGATTCTATGCTTAAAACATCCAAGGGTACACTTCCAGGAGGCTACGTCCAGGCCTACATCCAAGACAATATTACATTGTCTTTTGGTAACAGTCAGAAGTGTTGATGAAGTCTGAAAGCACCACAGTGTTTGGCATATTTATATCTGCTCTTAAGCATTCTCTCAAATTTGCCAAGTGAAAAAAACTTCAGACTCTTAAAGAGTCAGATTAGAAAGACTTTCATCAAGTTAAGGAATAGGCTAGTATCTTATTGAGCTTGATGGTATCATGGCTTTTAAAAACTTCTAACTCAATTTCCATCTTCCATTTACAGACCTCCAAAATTTTAGTTGACTCCAATTTCTCATCTCTTATACATTATACCAACTGCTTGGTCAGAAGCTTTAGCTGTGCTTTGCTGGATAGTGGTTATTATCTCCTACTCCTTTCAAGTTCTCATGTTTGCAAGATGGTTTCATTCAGCAGTTTGAGAGAGAGAAGCAAATATGCAGCTTGCAGGGATGGTATTCCACTTTTATAGCCCAGTACAGCAACCCAGAAAACAGGAATTTGTGTCTATTTCTCTCTGCCTCAGGTCATTGTGGACACAGCCCACTGTTCACCCTTACTGAAGGTAAAGCTTATTAGTATCTAAGGTGCTGAGTGTGTGCAAAACTGACCACTGAAGAAGAATCTGCTCCCATCATAACTGCCCCAGGAGCCACCGGAAGGGAGTGCTATGCAAATGTCTGCAAGTCATGCCGTGAAAGAACAGTTAGGACTTACATGGGTTCAGCTCCAGAGTTTCATGCATCCTTTGCCTTCTATGAGTTTCCCTTGGTAAAGAACACTTAACCTGTAATCTGCATTTAAGCTTTAGGGCCAGAGAGGACTATCACTACTGTTCATTTTCACATTATATACATATACTGGCTATAAAACTGTGCTTTGTAACACCTGCAACAAGCCCCATCATTTGTGATATTAATTCATGTTTTCCTGCAAAGAATCAGCCCTCATCTCAAATACCTATCTAACCTTAAAGAACATATACAGAATTCAAAATGTGCACACTTAAGTATTTTTCTACTGATCTCTGGTACCCTGTCATCCCCCTAGTTCCCTAAGGGGAACTTTTTGTTACCCTTTTATTTCTTCCAAATTTTGTGATTTTCAGACTCTGTTGAAGATTATGTCTATAGTACTGAACTAAACAACATCCAGAAACATCTCTGAACACTCGAACATACTTGTCTGTACAAACGAATTCTTAAAATATTCCCTAAGACAATTTTGTTATGTACCTTTCCCAAATAATTCATGCACATGATTTGGGAGGACAGTCTTCCTGGAACTATTCCTAAAAGGCAGTTTGTACACAACCAACCTGTTTTTGCAGGATAAAAGAGTTTACTAACATATGTTCATGGCATTATCTGCCAATTAGCCCCAGTGCCTGGGAGACGTTTTCATTTACTAGCATAGAGATAGCCTTAATTTAAATAGCTAGGAAATTCTTATATTGTTAGGTAGAGATAGCAACTGACAATGTTCATTTGCTGGCCAACATTATTTGGGCAGCTGTTGAAAACATTATGAATTAGTTAGATCCAGTGAGATCCTGCGTGGCTCGTGAGGGGTACTGAGTATTCTAAAATCCAACTTCAAGAAAAAAAATGCTCCCTGCAGCCTCCAAGGAGGGAGCACACACAGGATTAGGTATGAATGTGACAATAATATTCAATAAACATTCAAATGGAGTGGTAAGAGAGTTCATTTTAGAGTGAACCCAGTATCGGTGAATACAACAAACGTCACAAAAGCACTGGCAGCAAAAAGCTAATTGCAGTCATGCTACAGAACCATGTTCAACGGAGGAGCTGGAGAGGTTAATGGGAGAACTAAAGGAACAAGCAGAAAGGACTCATCACACCTTCACCTGTCTCTGTCCTCCTATTTTGTATCACCTGTGCGCTACTTGTAGCAATGATTAGAAGTTTGCATCTACTTATGACATTGCAGGACATACTGTATTTTAAAATTTACCTTTTTATAGAGCTTTTCAAATCGGATGGATTTTACAGCATATTTTTGACCCCTTTCGACCTTTCAAATTGCAGATGTTTCTGCTAGAAAACAGAATGTTTTCTACCAAAAACATCTCTTCAGCAAAATACGTCTTTACATAAGAGAACTGCATTTCTTTTGGAAGCCCAAATAGCTGAAATTATTTTTTCCTTTACTGTTATAAGAAAACTGTAAAATGCTTTGTTGAGTAAAAATGCTGAAATGTTGAAAAAAACCCATATGTGAAGACCATAGCACCTTTTCCCATAATTCTTTTGTTGAGGAATTGGACTGAAACAATTAAAAAGTACCCAGCAATGACATCAATTTAGAAGAAAAAGGAATCCCAGGTCTGAGTCTTGTCGCAGCCAGTTGCTGTACGTGGTTGCTGGCTGTTCCCACAGTCAGTTGCTCCACTACAGGTATTTGTATCAGCAGAGATCTGGCTCATAATCAGAGAAGCTAACAGGAACTAAGAAAATGATTTGGCTGAACCTCACTGGGCTAGCTAACCTTGCTCCTGATGAAAAGCATGGGGATCCCTAAGAATCTTACTGGCCAAGCTCTGGAAGTTACAGTTCCTTCACTCAAGATTTTAAGACTAGCTATTTGTTAAGCTAAAGAGTGCCTATTCTGCATGAGTGAAGGAAAGGAATGGCTTGTGACTAGTAAACATTTCCAAGTATCCAATAACACTAGCTGACAAGCAAGTTGACTGGTACTGTTCAGCTCCACATATAGTGAACACTTGCAGATTCTACTGCTTTTGAAAGAAACTGAGTACTCAGCACATTTGAAGAAAAACAACATGAAGTCCTATCCTCAGCGGAGGACATTTCTATCAAATCCTTTCTTGTTTATCTTGTAGTCAGCACATCCAAATGGGCACATGCAAAATTAACAGCTGATTTGAAAACTAAGATTGCAATTCTCTACATTTCATTTTCTTAGTTTCTTAAAGCCCAGCAACAGTACTGACGAATGATATTTAGCTACTTCATCATTAAATAATATTTGAATACCAGACCGCAATTAAGACCCATCAGTTGTAGGAATACAAGGATAACTCAAAAAATTCCTCTCAACCAGGCCTGTATTTGTTCCACTGAATCATTTCTTGTGGATACCATAATTTCCTTTCTTCATTCATTTTTCTCCTTTCTCAAAACGTGGGACAACATGTTTACTGGAAAAGTTCTTTCTGAAATTCCACATACCTCCCCAAGAAAAGCTGCCTTTATCCAGAAATATCCCCAAAGTACCTAGAAATCCTAACTATTGGGACCTTTTGGTCCCAAAAGCCTAAATCGGTTGGTAAGCAAGATCACGTGAAATGAATTGGTAAACAAAAAAATAATTACACAGGCTATCAAACAAAATAAAAGTTAAAAATTCTAAGCTTTATTCCTCTCAGTACCACATTTTCAGGTGCTTACATATTAGCTGTTTTGGGAATGGAGACAACACAAAGCAAACTACACAATCACTCAGAGGATCTATATTTCTGTGAACATTACAAAATCCAAAGGAGACTTCACAGTGTTATCAATTTATGCAGACAGGGGAGGAGCATGACACAGTATGAAAGTGCTAAATCTGCAACACAACATAACTGAAATACCCATGACCAAATTTTAAGAGATCTTAATAATGAATATTGTGTAATGGGAAGATAAGTGAGATCAGATAAAAGGATAAAAATAGTTTTCACTTCCTATGAATGCTAAAATTCATGTAAGCTCAAGGGAAAAAAAAAATAGAATAATTGTAATAAGCCCAACAAGTATAACCATCACATTAGTACTGTCTGCTGGGAGAAGCTGTATCAGAATATTCTGGCGATGGCCTGCTCTGTTAAGGTAAGCTACCACCAAACATCAGTAAAAAAGGAAAAATGTAGCTTTTGGAAGATGTACTATAACAATAAATCAATCAGTCAAACAAATTATAACCCTGGATCCACTCTAAGGCTTTAGAAATGTAGGCTTCTGTATGGAGTTAAAAAAGAACAGAACAGTTCTTGCCTCTCAAAGTCACTAATTAAGAATCCATATACCTTGTAGCTTTCCCAGCCACGAGCAGAGTTAGGCATTTGCTTCGTTTCCCTAAGCTGTCCTTTCAAATTTACCATTTCTCATTCTGTTGAGCTGCTGGTCTCATTGAATGATGTTCATGACCTGAATGTAGAAGGAGTAAATAAAAAGACAAACAGATGAAAAAGTATGTTGGATCTGATTACTCGTTATGAATAATGATTATCTAACAAATAGGGATACTTTCCTGTACATATTAGTATATTTTGTAGCAAGATTTCAATGTGCTTCACAAACATATTAGGATATCAAGCAACAACCCAGAACTCCTTAATGCCAATTATTTTCTCTGTCAGGAACATTAGATGCTTCCCTTCACCAAATATGACCACGGGATAGGTAGGAGTATCTCAGGAAATCCTGTTTTCTGTACAGGAAAAAAGAGAACGATGCCTGCCTAATGTTAGAAACAGATGTAGTCATTATGACAGAGAGAAAATTGAAGAGTCCATGTCACTGATGGGCTGGTCAAAACCGCCATCTCTGATTAAATATATAATAACACATAAACACTTTCATATTGAAAATTGTCCCTTAGGTTCAAGGAATAAAATGAGCTACAGAGCTGACAGCCTGATGTCCCATTTGCATTCAGTATACAGAAATCCAAACAGAAATCTGACAGCGTCTAGACATGATATATTCTTGCCATATAATATCAATGATTATAACACTTAACTGTTCTGCACTGATGCAATGCTACATCTGAGGGATCAGAAAAAAAGAAGAAAAAACTACTTTTTGCATAACGATGTGAGTTTTCTTAAGGGTTGCCAAGGCCACCTGCTAGTGACAGTCTTTATGCAATCTACTTAATATCACATTTCAATTGCTCCCTTTACAAGTAAAGAAAAATGTTCTTTTCAAGACACACCAGTATCTTTGTAAGAACTAAAACTGAAATGATAGAACTGCAGCATGAGGCAACATGAAGAAGAAAATTAAGATGCAATCTTGTAAATAATGTCTTAATGACTAAAAATGAACTATTTAAGGATTGCACAACTGTGCTTCACAACTATGGCTAAGACAATGCCTTATTTCCTCGAAGTATGTTAAAAGTCTCCACACAGATCACAGTCTTGGCTTACTGACACATAACTTCAGGGCTTTTTAACAAAGCTCTTTAAGATCAAAATCTATTCACACATAGTATCTCAAATGGGAAAGTTTAAAGCTTTAAGTCAATTAAAATTGTCACAACATTTTAAAAACTAAAGACTATAAACTTGATACAAACTAGATAGAGATGGTTAGAAATACTGAAACATATCTTAACAATGTCATCTAACTAAAGGAAAATTGATTCCAACTATTACTCAGTTATCTCTTTTATTTCCAAGGTATTAATCAAGTCTTTGTTTTTGAAGAATCTGTTCATCATAAAACTCTAGAATGCAGCACTTGGCATAGTGTCTCACAGGGAACGTTCTTGGTGCATTATTAATTACCATCAGTTAATGCTTATTCTACTTCCCTTTTTACTCAAGTCATAATGTGCTGTGGTTTAACCCCAGCAACTAAGCTGGCAACTAAGCACCACGCAGCCGCTCGCTCATTCCTCCCCAGTGGGATGGAGGAGAGAATCGGAAGGGTAAAAGTGAGAAAACTCATGGGTCGTGATAAAGACAGTTTAATAGGTAAAGCAAAACCTGTGCACACAAGCAAAGCAAAACAAAATAGCTTAATTTGCAGTTCCAATACAGAATTATAGTGTATCAATGTTAAGCCAGGTGTAGAAATTGTAGGGGGTGGTTCTTGCTTAGCAGTATAGTCATAAATTACCAGCCAACCATTTACTCTTAAATTCTTTAAATCATCATTCTATAGCAAGCAAACGAGAAAAAACTAACCAATATTTCAGGAGTGCAAGTTTTTCTAGCTTGGAAAAAGTCATATGACTTCAAAATAGGGGTTTTTTTCTGTTGTGGTTTAACCCCAGCCAGGAACCAAGCCCCACACAGCCGTTCACTCACTCCCCCCGGGTGGGATGGGGGAGAGGGTCAGAAGAGTAAAAGTGAGAAAACTCGTGGGTTGAGATAAAGACAGTTTAATAGGGAAAGCAAAAGTAGCGCATGCAAACAAAGCAAAACAAGGAATTCATTCACTCCTTCCCATCGGCAGGCAGGTGTTCAGCCATCTCCAGGAAAGCAGGGCTCCGTCACACATAGCAGTTACTTGGGAAGACAAACGCCATCACTCCGAATGTCCCCCCCTTCCTTCTTCTTCCCCCAGGTTTATATGCTGAGCATGACGTCATATGGTGTGGAATATCCCTTTGGTCAGTTGGGGTCAGCTGTCCCAGCCGCGTCCCCTCCCAACTTCTTGTGCACCCCCAGCCTGCTCGCTGGTGGGGTGGGGTGAGAAGCAGAAAAGGCCTTGACTCTGTGTAAGCACTGCTCAGCAGTAACTAAAACATCTCCGTGTTATCCACACTGTTTCCAGCACAAATCCAAAACATAGCCCCATACCAGCTACCATGAAGAAAATTAACTCTACCCCAGCAAAAAACAGGACATAATGAATGAACTATGACCTTTCTTTCCTGAATTATGTTTCTTAATCAAGCTCCCATTTTTAGAAGGATTTTTTTCTATCCTTCATGAATTACTATAAGTTTACTGATATGAAACTAAGACCCTTATTTGATATTTTCATTGTATCTATAGGCAAAATTTTAAAAGTTTCAATGGTAGGCGTTTCAGAGACTGATCTCACCATAAATCAAAACCTTATTTATCACCTAGCTATTGACTTTGATATTACTCTACAGCAGAAAACTGTCCTTCCTCTTCTGTGGTGCTGTACTCCACAGCTGTGCTTACAGCACAGCAGCAGTAACAGTATACCAGCCTCAGAGTTCTTCTGCTAAACATGATACATTATCGCAGAGGAAAACTGCTCAGTTTACACCAAAATCAGAATTAAAGTGATTTATTAACAACATGTAATTAACCAGCAATCAGTGAGCTGTTTAAGATTCAGCAATACAAGTAAACCACAATATTAGATGCATATGAAATATTTATAATAAACACATACAAAAACAATCTCCTACAACAACCCCTCCAAAAAGCTCTAATCGCACACACAGTTACATGCACACATCTCCTTCTCACAGGACCTGAGAGCGGTTACAAGAACACACCCCTCATTTGGAAGCTTGGTTCCCTTCCTTACACATCTCCTGCTAGAGGTGTGGGTGCTCTAGCTTTCTGTGTGTCTGTGCGGCTCCTTACAACCCACTGAATCACACACCAGTGCGAAAGCACCCCACAACTTCATATGCATGCATGCCCCAAGTGTGGGTACATATTGTTGCAGCCTGTATTGACAGTTCACTGGCTGGATGCAGACACCTCACAGCGTCCAACAGGGAGGATGCTTCTTGCTTAGGCAGAGGTTTTGATGCCAGCAGAGCAGCTTCTCACTGTGTCAAACCACATTCTGATTACTGCTGTTTCCAGTCCAAGGTCTCTCCCTCCTCATTACAAATTTTCATGCTGCTTTTATACTTCTTTTCAGGCTGTCTCCTTCTTTCAGGAGTCAATACATGCAACTATCATTTTGCTAAGCTAAAGAAGCTATAGTGATCAATCTCCCAATGTAACATCCTCATGAAAATAAGATCATGAATACTGTGTCTCCTGAACCCGAATCTGAAAAACAAACTTCTTTTCTCCCCACTCATCTTCCTCTTCCTGCACAACGGCACAGTAAGGGCATCCTTACACTGACAAAGAATGGAATACTTCTGACTTAGCTTTAGATGTCTGCGTCTGAACTAGTCACCTGAGTCCTGTAACAGGTTTTAGATTTCTGCTTTAGGATGAAATAAATCGCACATTAAACATGCATGTTTCTCTCCACTGATGGGAAAGGGAGATTTGACTTCTAGCTCAGATGTAAGTCCAAGTTTTATAACTAAATTTACACAAGCAGAATCCTATCCCAGATGTTTACAATGTCTTCTAAATTGGCATGGAGCACCTCCTTTTTTCTTTTTTTTCTTTTTCTTTTTTTTTTAAGGGAGAGATTATTTGGTTGCTTTTGCATTGTCTTCTGCCTTTGTCCAGACTGAGAGAGTTATAGCTTTTAAGGTTTTCTAGTCCTCTGCTGCATCTCCTTCTCCATTTTTTCCTCCTGCCCCTAGCTACCATCCATCAAAGTCAACTTATATCCCAAAAAGAGACCAGCACTAACATACCAATACTGCTCAGATACATTACTGGAACTAATTTCTCTATTTCAACACGGTAAGACTTACTTAACCCAAGAGCTCATCCACTTGAGGCATTCTTTAAAGGTCTGTTTTCTACGACAATCTTTCAGTCACTGATGACTACACATACTTTGACAAAGACTCAATATGCTATTTTTTGCAGGTTGTCTGCTGAAAAACTCTTCTTCACCATAACTTCGAGGACTGGTTAATTATGTAATGAAAAGAAAGCTTGTAGAACTTTAATGCCTGCCTGGAGATGGGTGGAATGTTTCCAAGTACTGCAAAAAGAAACTCCCACATGGCAGTATCACAACAGGCTTTAGTGAGTATGAGCTTGCTGGTAGAGAAATTTAGTATCTTTCAAGGTGTTCTAAATTATTGTCTTCATACTAATAGAGATATGTAATCAAATATAAGCAACCTTCAACTGAATGCTAATTTCTGTATGTTACTTCTCACTTTCTGCATCATACCAGATACAAGACTGTAGCGCAGGTAATGCTAACTACTTTTATGCTCACACATTCAAAAATTATGTTAAAATGAAAATCACATTGAAGAGGTGCCTCTTCCCTCTCAAGTCTCCCATACGCTGCCACAACACCATCAAAGCAAACAGTTGTTTGTTTCCTTTTGCTTTCTTATTCCAGGTCAAATTTCTTATTACCTTGCTGTTCTTTCCTGCAAATAGAAGACCCATCTGTATTCACGTAACATGCTGGAAAGTATATAATCTGCAATCCTGAAGAAGGGAAACAGGAAAATGTGAGTGATTGCTGCACTTACCACAGATTTTGTACTACTGAGTAGATATGCTTTCCCATAACTGTAGAAGAAACACACTGATAAAAATTGAAAATACAAAGTTCTTGGGTTTGGCACAACTACACTTACTGCTCATCTAAAGCAAGTGGGAGATAGTAAATTGAACAAAACCTAGGAAACTAAACCAAAAAGAGAAGCAAAATATGTATTTATGAGGAAGTAAACTCCGAAACAGCAGAGTTAAAGGTAACATGTCCCTTTGCCATTTATTCTCCTATCTATCATCTTCACTGGTTTTCCTACAGAACTGACATATTTTAAAACTTTCAACATTTTCTTAAGCACGCTCCTGAAATGACAATAAGGACAACTGTAATTCACACATAGAATAAAAGGCATTCGCTCTACCTCAAATGGAATCTGATAAATTTCATATATTTACCTGAAAAATATCTCAAGCTAAATTACATACTTGCGTTGTAAATCTATTTTAACACAATCAGTTAAATCCATTATTATTTAAAATCAGCACTGTTTCTAACATAACTGTGATTCCAGGTCAGAGCAAAGGCTAGTGATTCATCAAGCTTAGTATCCTGTCTCCAAAAGAGCACCCAAAGTAAAAAGAGAACAATATGGCACACTGTAGGACTTGTCCCGAATGATTTCCTAACCTCCAAAAATACGTAACATTGGGGCCTCCTCAGTCAGTGATAATGCCTTTTGTATTCAGTAGGTATTGGTGGAATTTTCCTCCCATGAACTTGTCCACTCTTCTCCTGAATGCATGTAAACTTTGTAGAGTTAATTTGTGGAACTTCTTGCAAATGATGAAACAGATGCTAAAACAAGATGAAGAACCAAGTCTTCTTATTTGCTTTGAATAAGGCTTCTGTTAGCTTCAGTTGATGTTCCCCCACTTTTTTTGTTGGAAGAGAGAGAAAACAAGAAATCCCTAATGCACCACCTTCATACCACTTGGGGTTTTTTAGCCCTCTATTACATTACCATAGAATAGTCTTTTCTCTGGGCTGAAGAATTCTGGTTTGCCTAATTTTTCTTCCTATATAGCCACTTCATACTTTAGATCATCCTTTTTACCTTTCTTTGAACTTTTTCCAGTTCGACTGTAGCTTTTTTAAGAGGAAGGGATAACAATTGTTAAGCACCAGACTCATGTTTTGTAAATCTGTTGTAAACTGAAGACCTTGTTCCTGAGTGAAGATAGACAACTCAAAATCCAACATACTATGTGTAAAGTTGGGGGTGTTTTCATGTATATTACAATACACTTATCTACATTTGCCACCTGTGTACGAAGGGCTTAAAAGATGGCATTTTGGTCCGTGGATGGACACTGGGTGAGAAATAGATAGCTAGAAAACCACAGTGAGACACGAAAACAGATGGTTTATTGTCTATTGTTTGAACGGCTGAACAGAGAGATAAGGAAAGTTGAGAAAATGTTAGGGGAGGACGTGGAGGACGTGCAATAATGAAGGAATATAAAGCACAATGTATAATTTTGCTTGCCTTGCTACATTTTGCTATTGGTTTGAGCATGGTTAATACATGAATGCTGGATTATGGTAATATGCCGCGTGTACAAAGCCTACGAACCAATAGACGGGGTAGCTATGGCTCGTGCAGCACGCCTGATCAGCGAGCGCATGCGCCATAGGCTCCCTATGTTGAGAGCTGGCAACCGAGGCCTGTTTCGGCACCTGCTGGCCACGTGTGTCGAAACTCGTTTCCTCTGCAAATGTATAAATACTGGGATTTCCCGAAGAACAGCGGGGTCACCGTTGCCTCCGTGGGGACGCCCACGTAAAGGTGGCACCTACTGACTGCTGGGCTGAGCTCGCGGCACAGGACGACACAAGAATGTACAGATGGTCCATCTTTCTCACCGTCTTTGGGTCCGTTAAGACAATTGCTTTGCAAAATACCCTTAGTGTAATGCATGACTGTAGTTAATAAAACGCTTGCTTTCCCTTTTTAATCTGTGTATGTGTCTTCACCTTCGTGGGAATCCTCGAAACCACTCTAAAACACCACCTCAACCTCCAATCACTGTCTCAAAGTCTTCTTGTAAAGATAATCAGAGATGGCCTGTGAGTGCTAGGCAGTGTTTATTTTACCCAGCACTGCTAGACTCCTTGAAATAAGAAAACTTTGCTAAATGGTAGCTTATGGACTCCAAAAAGTAATAATAAAACCCCAGTTATTTTTGCAGGATTTCCAGAACAGTAGCCTCTGACTTTGCTGATTAATCAATTCATTGTAAAGTGGTCCCATACAAGCTTACATTCCCCCCTGTCACTGATTCTGTCTGGCTTTACCCCGATGTCAAAGCTTTTGACATTCTGCTTAAAATGTTGTCGCTTGTCTACACACACATGCCTTTATCTTCCTCCCTCTCCTCCTTCTTCTTTCATTTAAGGCTGCAAAAATTTCCATAAGCACTTTTATTCCCTTAATTTCAGTTCATGTTCATGGATTAGATTTTTTCTATATCATTTCTTTCATATACCCTTTACCTTCCCATTCTTTTTCATAATACTGTCTTCCGTAAATGTCTCATTTGTCAGTTTACTTGTTATTTGCATTTTAAATACTTCACAAACTTTTATTTAACCACAGCTACATTTTGCTTCTTACATTTGTTGTACAAACCTCACAGAATAAGCCATTTAAAACTTTAACAAAGACTCTTCCCTTGCATTGCTTTTACTACGTTTTTATTATGGAACAGAATCATACAGGCCCTACCAGATTCATCCCTCACCTGATGTAGTGGGAGTTGTGTCTACTTACTCCAAAAATGGATTAGGATTACTCAGACCAATATTTAAGTCAGGCTTGCAGAATTCGGGTGCCAAACTGACAAATTCTGGGTTTTAATAATCAAATCCTCTAAGAGTCTGTAGTTCCATTCGAGGTACAATTAAATTCAAAAGATAGGAATCATCTGAGCAAATGCAAATGTCTAAAACATTGGTATCTGAACTTGTCTAGACTCTCTTTATAGTCACAACAGAAGATAAGCACTTTTGTGGTATGAGTCATCTGACCTTTTAGAAATGTATGAGATCAGCTGAACCCTGCAGGCACTTGTTTCTCTGCTTGGACTATAAAAGACTAAAAGACTTTTCAAATGAGGCTATCTCAGGTGTCCCTTAAGCAACTATAAGGGGAATCCAGAATGAACAGCCCAGAAGAAGATGTCAGCAATAAAAAGGCCTTAAGCTGGCAGGACGAATACAGGCAAAACATTTCAGCCTTAATGTTACAGACATATACAGATAGGCAGCCTTTCTGAACACGTTTGAAAGGCATTTTAATAGCAACCTAAGTTTTTATTAGAGTCTGAATTGGAGGTGCTGGTCCTTCAAAGACTAGGAATCTTTCTTTATTAGCAGAGAGAACTTTTTTATTAACTAGGAACCAGAAAATTTGAAAGAAAAAACTGTCATAATGTGTAGTATTTTGTGTCTGAAAATGAATGCCAACAATCCTCTCTAAAACTTAAAAAGGTACCTTTGGTGTACGTTCTTACACCATCTGGACCATTTAATTAAGTTACTTTCTTCCTTTCGGTTAATGATACTCCACCAGTCTTTGTCAACATTAATATAAT
>NW_009202396.1:0-39368 GCF_000690835.1 Fulmarus glacialis
TCCCGGGCAGGGCGCCCGGGGCCCTCCGCCTTCCCGGCTGCGCACGCCTTCGGGCTGCGGCTGCCCTCTGACAGCCGCCTGCTGCCCGCCCGCTTTTACAGGTGTTTAAATATACATAAAGATACAAAATCTATATGTAAAGACATAGAAATACATGTAAATATACATACATATGTAAATATATAAAAATACATATACATTTATACATATAGGTGAACCCTGCTTCCTTTGAGAAATAAAGTCTTATCTGCCTGAATAAACATGCTGATTGTACTCGTTTTGCCTCCTAGACTCTGAAGCAGTTGGAAAAAGTGCAGTGAATGAGAAAATTTTCAAGAAAACATGTTTCTGTGCGCACTTCTGCCTGTCTGCGACTACAATCAGTCAGTGGCTGTGGAGGGCCACTCTTGTGACAGGAGTTAATTATCATCCCACACAAAATTGCACTCGGTGCCTCATCAAAAACTTGAGTTGGGAGTGTGTGTGTTGTTTTTGGAAAAAACCTTCCAGTTCTGCCTATAATGCTGCTACCACACACCACTATTACCAAGTTGCCACCAAAGAATACAATACAATATTCTTTTCTGTAACTATTTAATCTAATTTTGGGATTATGAGACTGATTCCAAACTCACCAAAGCCTAGAGAAAGAACTCCAATGTTTCTTTTGGCTTTGGATCAAGCATTTGTAAGAATCATGGCTAGGAAAATGTAAAAATACAAGGCTTTAATAGATTACGAACATTTGGCTTTTCAAAGGTAGTGCAGGAATACTTTCCTGAACCAAAGCAGAATCCTACTATCATGGGTATGTTGAAGATCTAATTGCTGATTTTTGTGCCAGTGATGTCAGATTCTGCATCTGGATTTGGGCTCAAGAGCCTTAAGATCAACAGTAGGCGGGGATTCTTTTAGACTTGTTGCAGCTGTGAATGATGTTGGTACTTCACTTCTGGATAGTAAAGTAGCTTTAAAAAAAATCTCTGATATATGATCTAAAGCAACACAGTTTTTTACATTAATATTTTAGTATTTTATGTTACTTTTAGCCCTCCAGACTCAGTATGCAGTCATTCTTTTGAACCTGTACAGACCTCATTAGGAAAAGGGAATGAATCAACATTGCTGGAGTTTGTGTGTTACAGATTCAAAATATTTCACACTTGAGACAATGATTGTTACTTACTCTGTGTTCATGTGACGTCACTCATGGTGGTTTCGTAGACTATGACTTAGACCCTCAAACACTGCGGAACTGTAAAAATAGCTGGTACTTAGATTTCTGTAACTTCCTTCAGGAAGAAAGTAAAAGGGTTGATTTTGCTGGCCCAAGTGCTGGAAACAGGAAGAGATGTTTAGCTGAACTGAAACTAAATCAGAGGCTTCCTTTGTTTTACAGTATCTCTAGTGTGTTTGGAAAGCTAATAAAATTCATCTCCTTGTTCACTTTGGTGCATAAATTCAGTCACACATATATTAGACGAATACACACTGTTATATTTTTACCTGTCCTCAGCTTTCTTCTGAGTTCGTATGTCTTGAGGGATAAATTAATATTTCACATCTCACACTGCATAAGAGGTGGCACCTAGCTGCCCAGCCCTAGGAACAATCCACTGAAAGAGTTGTCATGCTAGCAGTTATCATTTCTTTTTTCTGGCTCTCAGCTTGCTGCTGGGAAAATGGAAGGTGAGTAACTCCCTACAAGGTACCCTGTGGTTTAGATTATTTTTGTGCTTCTTACAACCTCGGGTTGGGTTAGTTAGTACATACATACAGCAGAGAAGACCCATATGTATGAGACATACACATCTCCATTCTTATTAGGTCAAGGGGAAGCAGTGAACTGTTGAAACTTCATCTTCCTTAGACACTGTAGGAATATGGAAATGCCACACAGTGATTAATGAAACTCTTCCATCCTTTATACGCTGTTTCACATCACAGGGCAAATACCTCACCTTACCCTGCATAGTGAAGAGCCCAATTTTTACCAAGTGATGTCACAAATATAGAGGAGGAACCTCAGAACCTTTGTCTAAACCAGGCATCTTATTAAAGCAAATAACCAGCTATAAAACTGCTGGAATGCATTTGACACAGTGCTGTATTTTCTGACCAAACTCACCTGCTGCAGCCTGGTTGGGGCTTTGTGAACTATGAACAACACTTTGTGGTCTGTAGTGCACTTCTGGCTCATTTCTAAGGAAGGTACATGGTTGTTTTTAATATATAATGCCCTCAGAGTTCTGGATGTTGGCCAGATCCAAGCCAGCTCTTCCTGTTGAATGCCCTTGCATTTGTAACCAGAGACTATGGGAATAAATGTAGTATTGACAGGAAGGGGCGATTAGACCCCAGCTTTATCACCTTTTGCATTGCAAAACCTATCTGTTTTTTCAGCCTTCTCCTAAGAGGCAAGCTGACTTGTTGTTTGAGTCAATGGAAATGTAAAATATTTCTTCATGGAGAGTTGAGCAGTATACGGATCTAGGTTACACTAAGCAGAAGTCTCTCTATCTTTTACTGGACCTTAGGAGTAGTCTTGAATTAAAGGGCTACTCAAGAGTTTCAGAACATCTATTTTTATTTATTTTGTGCATATAGATTATCCATTTAATAATTATTTATTTTTCACTGTCCATCTTGTTTTACTTTACTGAACTTGGTACTTGCTTTTTGTATCTCCTCACCTCCAACAGCTTAAAGCACTCACTGCCTGATGCATTGGCTGGAGATCGTCTCTGGAAGCAACACTTTTCATAGAACTAGAGCTTTTCAGATTCATGACAATTTTAGAATTAAGCATAATCAAATAGAATTTTTGTCTTCGGTTAATTTTTACCTGAGTAAGTACTGCAAAGTTCTTAATCTTTTATCCATATATAATATTGCCTATTTGTAACAGAATGCCATGCTCTATCATCTGAGACAGGGATAGAAATCTTTTTTCTTCTCCCCCCCTCTGACAGTAAGAGTAAGGACTCTGCATAAAGCTATTGAGAAATTTCTGCAGACTCATTCTAGCAGGCACAGCTTGTTAATGCCACCACAGAAATGTGTCTAGAGAGAGAAAAGCAGTGATATGGGCAGGACAGAAGAGGTCCTGCAGAAAATGGTAGGAATGGCCAGGCTTAAACATAAAAATTCAACAGAGTGTTGTTTTCCTCCTCTCGTGGATCTCTGAAATATATTCACCTTTTTTTTCTAGATTTTGGGGAAAGCCAAGGTTTGAAAAAAGTGAAAGTATGTTTTTCCAAATCATGCTCAGCTTTCATCTGGGATCAGTGTGGGGACTCTATTCACATTCTTTTTTCAAGAAATATAGACTAGATTTCTGTAAGGCTACTGAAATACTGTTTGAATGGATCTCATGAGCATCGTAATAACTGTTCCTTAAAATTAATTGTGATTTTAAAGTTTGATTTATGTTGCATGCATTCTGATGGAGAACAAATGAAACAGATAGTTCTGATATATACCACTTCCACAGTTAAACAACTTCAGTTGCAAGTTTGAATTCACCTAACTAGAGAGTTTCTACTGCAGAGCTGAAATAAACTTTGCCCAGCGACAGTAAGTGAAAGCCTTACAACACCTACAAGTTCAGTTGTTAGGAAACATTAGCGTTTAACCTCAACACTGTTCTCCAAAACAATTTCTTGGTTTAAACTTTTCCTTTGTGCTTCTTCATACAAGAACCAGTTTTAAGAGACGAGCAATTCCCTAAAGTACCCAGAACAGAGTTGAGTCCTTCAAGGGTAAATCTAGGTTATAACGCTAATCACTCAATGACGAACCTGTGCCTTAGCTTCTGCTCAGGTCTAACAACAGCACTTTTGCTCACTCAGTTTCCTTTGGACCATACAGTGTTTTTGCACTCAGACTATTTTAATCACAATTCTATCTGTTTAGAAGTCTATTTAATTGTGTAATCTATTGGAGAAAAAAAAAATCAAATGAGAAGAAAATTACATTAAGGACTTGACCTCAAGTCACTTGTCAGAAAAGACTGCTGCTGAAGCAATTAGGAGATTTGACCGAAAAATAATATGGTTGAAGTGGCTAATTTGCCAGCAGAGAATGGGGATGGGTTTTCACCAGTCCTCTGCTGAGAAGAGACTACAGACATTAAGAGCATTTGAATCCTTTACCTCTCTCTTCTATTCTAAGCCTTCCAGGAGAGCATGAGACTTCTGTGACCTACTGAACTTCTGTATTAATACTAATGAATCTCTCCAGTGAGCAAGCAACGTGCTTTTCAGCCAGCATGGATTTATAGCAGGTCAGCTGGATCCTTCCAGCTTTTGACAAGCCATTCATTTCCTCCATCAGTACTGCATCAACTCTGATTTATCTATTCTTCATCTAAAATTAGAGCAATCTAAAGACTATCATATAGGTAAAATTTCAGGAAAGGGGGTTGGTGTATTTTTATGAGGAATTAATTGACTGTTTCTTTTATGATCTGTAGTAAGCCACAGTTCTCAGGAGCTTCCCCAAATACCACACCCCATCTGGCCATGCTTCTGTCTCACCACTCCGTACCGCATCCCCCCTGTTACCTCAGGGAAATGTCAGGATTTTTACTTCATGAGCCTGTGGACGGTAACAGCATGGAAATGACACAGGAAAGGTTTCAAATCTTCTTCAGAACAGTTTGCTGCATACTTTGCCGAGGGGTATACAACAGTGATATATATTGATTAAAAACAGCAAAACAAGAAATCAGAAACCACCTGCAAAACCTACACAGCACTCACACCATCTACTTTCGTTATTTCATTTTAGATGTGTAAGTTAGAGCCTGCTCTTTTTCAGTGGAGAATAGTGCGCAAGAGGGTATGATGCAGCTGCTCTCAGTTGGCCATGAATGTTCTGGTACACCCTCGTGGTGCAATGCAGCTCCATGCAGAGGTACCAGGTCAGTTACTGAAACCCATGTAGCTGCATATTACACGGCCTTGCACTTGTGTCAGTGCTTACCAGCTCAGGCTTCATACTATGTTTAGATGGTTGTGCAGTAACCAGTTCCGGAGACAGCTTGTTCAGGGCTGCCTTGGGATCTTTGCACTGCAGTCTGGAGACTAGAAATACCACATGTTAGCCTGCAGCAGCTGACAACCTTTTCCCTTCTTTCATTTCAGTAAGGCAGATCTTTCAATACATTGGTATCTTCAGAATCACATTCCCATCCAAGGCCAGGATATAGCCCAAGCAGTTGTGTTTGGTTGTTTGCTTCAGTGAAGCTATTATTTTATCTTTCCTGGTCAGCTTGATTAACAGACTTTTTCTGAGCCAATTCCACAGTCGATATCTCACAAAAAACAGAATTATATAAAGCTGGATCAGTTCTCAGGCAAAATACAAGTATTTTTGAGTTCCCACAAGTTTCCTTTTGCAAATCCTTTCAGAAAAACAAAGAAAAGAAAACAAACCCAACCCTTCTCCCCCAGTATCTCAGTACTTGTCCATGCAACAGAACAATGAAGATTTCCCAAACCAGTTAGGAGATTTGGTAGCAATTTCTGTTATGCAGGTGATCTGATTGACCAAGGCATTCTTAAAAGTTCCTTAGCTGTAAAAACATACTCAGTAAAATTGAGACCACTTGGAAGAAAATATTTTTAATTCTCCTTGCTTCCATGTCAAGCATTCAATTCTTGTTTTAGGAGCTCTGCAAATGCCTAGCATCAGGGTGCTGGCAGTGTTGGAAAACATTATACGGCTCTGATCCTGTTCCATGAAATCAAGGGAAGTTTTCATATTCACTGTAGCTCTATTAGCCCTGATATTATAACAGTGCTTATTTCCTAAGGAAGGTTTCTGTTCCTTTTTGTATTCATATTGCCATTTTCTAAGGTAAGAGAATGGTTCTGTTCCGAGCCTATAGCGTTTGCCTAATGAAATGTAGTTTAGATGTATTTCAGAGTGTGTGTAAGGACAAGCATTTTGGTTAGTGTAATCCCTTGAATGCCTTGAAAAGGAAAAGCCAAGATGTAAGCAAAAATAAAGACAGAAATTATAGCTGAATTCCACAGTTTGCTCCTAGCCATATTTCTGATACATCCATTTTTTAAAAAAATACATTAGATAATAATTCACATTCACCAGATCTGGTGTCCTCCTATTTTGCTCATCTCTAAGTTATACTGCACACATATTCTTGGATCAGTTATGCTAAAACATGGTATTATTATTTACGAACTGGAAGTTTAATAAACAGCTTTTTTTCTTTTGCTTTAAATGAAGGTTATCAGTTGCTTTTTAGCCCATATATCTTTTTGTTATGTCAAGTTTTCACTTTTGGTAATATTCAGGACATGCTCTGCTATGGCTTTCCATCACAGTGCACTCATTAGCAGTTCTGTAAATAGCTTCTTCAAGTGTCAGACCTGAGGCTCCCTTCTGGACTTCTGATTTGGACAGAACTCCACATTGATTTCATTTGGGAGTTTTTCTTGAGTAAGTGTTCTAAAAGCCTGCAAATTTTCATTTGCAGAGCCTCCTTTCAAAGAGTGAAAAGTACATTGACAATATGAATTTAACGACAACAACAAAAAGTAATATATTTGTAGTCAGTTCCCACTGGAGGAAAAAACTGCTCTTTTATACTAATTATAGTGTTTTCTGATGATAACTATGAGGCTAACTATAGTTTCAAGACATAGCATACTACAGACCACCAGTCTGTTTCCTGCCAATTAGTACTTGCACTTCATCGCTGAAGTGAATACAGATATAGTCCTTCGCTTTTTTTATAAACCCAAGAAAACAATGCCCCAAACCAGTGGAATTTTAAATAAAAATCGTAATGATGCTTTTCAAATAGAAAAGATAAGCTTGTTACAGAAGGCTAAGTCACAGAGACACTTACTAGTGATTCATCTCCTCTAACACCCCCTTGTAAAGACCAGAGTACCCAGAAACAGCATGTATCAGATATTAAACTGCTCTTCCACTTGATCTCCACCAAGGGCCAAGATTCCCTCTATTTTGTATCATCTAATCTATGTAATGAGATTCTTCATTTAAGTCCTGCAACTAGCAGCAACTAATTAGGTCAAATTAACAGCACATATGTTACTGGATCTATTTTGAGTTTAAACCCTCAAGATGGAGCTACCCTCCTCTTTAAGGTAACAACTGCTGGGTGTTAAAAGTAAAAAGACAACTTTATGTTGTGCTGTGTTTACTATTCCTTTAGTCAGATCATTGCTCAACATTAAGACAGATTTCTGGTGGCCTTCAATGCTATACTTGTTTTCTCGTCACCTGTGCTCCCCTTTCATCCTAAACAATTTGCATAAACCTGCATAATGCTATTTAGCTTATGCCTGACTGTTACTATAAATAGATGAACTGGAAATTCAGCTTAGTAAAGCAACTTAATTCTTTTCTTGTCTCATTCTTTCTTCCTGCTTGCATGCTGTACATGTGTTTGTGTGCGTGAAGGTGTGAAAGAAAGATCCTGTACTCAAAAAGAATGTTAAGAGATAAGTGTTATTGTTCTTATTAATGATTAGGGGAAACACAAAATTTTCTGAACTGATGCAAAAGTAGGAGCCTTAAGAAAAACCCCAAATATTACAGGGGTTCCTGTGTATGTGCGTGTATATGTGTGTGTGTGTGTGCGCGCATGTCAGTGTGTATGTTTGTAAATGTAGAGAAGCAGGTTTTTTTTCTTTTTTTTTTTTAAAGACAGAAAAGGGAAACATTTTACATTTTTCCTCATGTGAGACAAGTTGAGAGTTAAGTAGTCAGGTGGTAATGTTACTAACACTACAACTTATACCTTTCACACACAGTTTTCCTTTGCTTTTTGTGTTTTCATTTACTTGCTCAACAACCTGTTTGCTTAACAGTCAAGATTACGGTTGAAAATTACATTGTTTCTTTAAAAACCTACAGGTGAAATAAAAAATCTCATACAATGTAGAATATCTCTAGTTAGAAGGGACTCATAAGGATCACCTCATTTTTTTGAAACAAAATAAAAATGATGCTTAGATTTTATTTAAAAGTAGGCATTTTTTTCTTACAAGTTTTGTTTGCAAAAATCATAAAAAATACAGTAGTTTAAATATAGGTCTGCATGCCTAAAAAATTAATTGTATATTTGGTACAGCTATTTTTGTAGCACCTTAGCAGTTAATCCCTGAGAATGCTTCCCCTCCTCAGCGCTGATAGCACTTTGAAGCACAGAGATGCATTACTCTAAGGAGAGCTTATCGTTGTTTTTAACTGTAGACTGAGTATGTACAAGCCTGACTACATCTATTATAGATTGGGTCTTATCCTCTAGTCTGAAATGTATCTCACTTCTCTAAACAAGGTTAAGTGCTATTTTTCTTCCCCTAATCCTGCTTAGCAAGACAATGTGGTAGTCTGGGCAGTTTGAATATTCCAGTTAAGTGGGAGAAAGGTCACTGCAAGATTACTGCAAAGGTATCAGGTGACGCTGCTAAAGGGCAAATACATTTTCCTAAAGGATTTCCTAAAGATTTTCCAAAGGATTTTAGGGAAGGCAAGGTAACACTAACATTAAAATAAAAAATCTGTAGGAATATTCAACTACCATCGCAGTAATGAAACCTGTGTTTATTTTTGCGAAACCTGTGTTTACTTTTGTCCAGCACCGACATACTCTTTTGGCCCCGCACCGAACTCACCAAAAGCTGGGGGGGACCTTCCACTCTCTTTAGCCCCAAGAGCTGCTCTGCGGTGCCCAGTGATGAATTCTGCCTCATGGTGGCCAGCTCTGCTCATCGCACTGCCTAAGAAAAATTCCCCTGATTTCAGTGGAAACATATCCTTCAGGGCTGAATCCAGAGGTTAAGGAAGTCAACTGGATATTTTCCGTCAGTTCTACACGGTTTGATGCCTGGCTCATAACTTTTGGGCCTTTACATTCAAGATATATGTGTGACTGACAGACCTCTTCAGTGAGATTTGCAACAGCCCCTGCAGTCAGCAAGGTGCTTCTGGAGGTCAGAGTGTCCAGTGTGTCAGATTTACTCACCAAGCAAGTACTGAAGAGAAATGCCCTGTTGACTAAGCATTCAAAATTGCCACCTATAGCTAATTTTTTTCCCCCAAGAGCCCCAGGGGACTTTCTCCAAGGACCTCGTGGGAAGAGGTAGCAGCGATAATCCAAAAAGTGATGAGAACACTTTCTGAGGGTATAGGAAACTCAAGTACCATCCCTGATGGTGCAGGGATCGCATGCACCATCTCACGCACCAGTATGTGCTGGGGGCCACCCAGCTGGAAAGCAGCTTGGCAGAAATGGACCTGGGGGTTCTGGTGGACACCAAGTTGAGCATAAGCCAGTGATGTGGCCTTGCAGCAAAGAAGGCTAATGGTATCCTGGGATGCACTGGGAGAAGTTCTGCCAGCAGGTCGAGGGAGGTGATCCGTTCCCTCTGCTCAGCACTGGTGAGGCACACCTGGAGTCCTGTGTCCAGTTCGGGGCTCCCTAGTACAAGAGAGACATGAATGTACGGAAGAGAGTCCAGTGAAGGGCCACAAAGATGAATAAGGGACTGAAGATCTCTCCAGTGAGGAAAGCCTGAGAGAGCTGGGACTGTTCAGCCCGGAGAAGAGAAGGCTCAGGGGGATCTCATCAAAGTCTATAAATACCTGAGGGGAGGGTGCAAAGAAGACAGAGCCAGGCTCTTTTCAGTGGTGCCCAGTAGCAAGACCAGAGGCAATGGACATAAACTGAAACACAGGATGTTCCCTCTGAACATCAGGAAACACTTTTTTACTGTGAGGGTGACTGAGCAACCTGTCACAGGTTGCCCAGAGAGGATGTGGAGTTCTCATCCTTAGAGATATTCAAAAGCCACAAGGACATGGTCCGGGGTAACTGGTTCTAGGTGGCCCTGCTTGAGCAGAGGGGTTGGACTAGATGACCTCCAGAGTTCCCTTTCAACCTCAAACCTTCTGTGATGCTGCAATTCTGTGATATATGTGGGGAGGGGGCTGCAAACCACTCTGGCAGGCTATTATATGTGCAGGAACTGTCTCCTCCTTTTTCTACATCGTGTTCAAAAAGAAAAGAAAAATTACTCTGTCAAAGTCTGTCAAAGAAAAAGCAGATTGGACAATGCAAGATCTGCCCTAAGAAACGTATCTAATGATTGCAAAATACAAAAGTATAACTGCATTTTCTAATACACCTGATCCTGCAGGGGTTAGATATATTACAAGCTTCTCATGGGATTACAGAACAATTAAAGGAACTATTACTTTAGAGATGCTAGCTGGGCATACCCATGACCTGGGTGACAGAGAAAAACCCTCAACTCTGTCAAAACTGGGGTAGTTCTAAAAAACAGGTGAAAACCCCAGGTACCTAGAAAATATGCCAAAAGGAAAGAGGTATGGAAACATTATTTTAGCACTCCAGTTTTATGCAGCAGTTGAATGGGAGATTTGAGGACTGTAATTTGTGTTTAGGTTCTTAATTTGGTTGCCTAGATCACTCATGGGATCTGACCTAGAGTGTGAAAATTTGTGTGCATGAGCAGAGAAAAAAGAAAACTGTGCACTATCAAGCTGACCTTCTTCACAAACTTTGAAATATTCTGCCTGGAAATTATTCCATAGCATAGCTTTCAAAATTTATCATCTGTAATGATCTGATTTTGTAGCCTTTGCATTTTGCACAGAAGTGAGTATTATTTCTTCTTTGAAATATATTGTGATTTATGGAACTTGCAGATTCGCAATATTATTTTTTCCCCCATCTTTAATCATTCACACGGTTAAACTAAAAAAACAATTAAAAAAAAAGAAATGTGAACAGCATGAGACACTATTCATCCACAGTATCTGAACAGCATTTGTTTTGGTTCAGTAGCATCCTTGTATGTGCCTCATATTATTGTGTCCTTGTGATTTCAGTGAAACTCTTCACATATCCCTTTACATATAATGTTTCTCTTCACCTTATATAGTATTTCAATTACACACAGTAGATGAAATGCCCTTCTAAAATTTCAGTATTTGAAATTGATCAACCTGGCTTTTGAATAGGTTTTCAAAACCTATTTATCATCAAGGGGAACTTTTTTTAACCTAAGGAGTTTTATGCATACATTTATGGTAATGAGTACAAGATATTACGCCTGTCATAATACAAAGCAATTCAGCTGGTATTATTTTCATAAATATTTAAAAGCTGGCACACCTACAGTGTAGGCTGGGGGTATTTTAGTAGAGTCATTGAAAAAAGGGAAAAGCTATGTGATCTTCATCTAGATAAACTTGGTTGAAATAGCAGTGAAGATGAGACACGTGGGCTTTATTTTGAGTTAGCTAGTTAAACTCAGGTTTAGAGATAATTAGAATAAAAACCTGAGACATCTTTTCTTCACTGCATTTTTAACATAATTTGATTAGATCAGCTTAGTCACTTCTGGTTTGGAACAAGTTTTTCTCCTACAGTGTAAACACAGTTTATGTGAGAATACATACATACCACATCACCCAGGAAACTGCAACCAAGATGCAGTCTTGGACACGGCTTTGATCAACCTGATCTAGTGAAAGATGTTCCTGCCCATGGCAGGGGGGTAGATGATCTTTGAAGGTCCCTTTCAACCCAAACTATTCTATGATTTTGCAATTCTGTGTTCCAGCTGATGATTCTAATCAGCAAAGACAATATCAAATTCAGTATCCTGTATGCAAGGGTAAGAACAACAGGCATAGCCAAGATAATGAACCATGGCAGAATTGTGCGGAGGAAAATGTAAAATATATATAGAAACACTGAGACAAATAGATTGCTCCAAAAGGACTTCCTTTTCTATTTCTCCAAAAGTAGTGTTCCGTATTAGATCTTGCTCTTCCTTTTTTCTTGTATTTGTAAACTTCATCTGGCTAGATTCATTGTAAAATATAATTTTTCCTGAGACAAGAATAGAGAACATGAGTTGAAGAGCCTTTCAGTTACCTTTTTAGGTGTCTCCATTTGTTGGACACTCAACTGCATATAGCCTTGGATAGGAATTGAAAAACTCTCTTTAATCACAAACATACAACATGTCAATAAATGGAGCAAAGCCCTTTTTCTATCCTTCCAATTGCTTTGGTATCATTGCTGTCTCCTGTAGGGAACTAGAATAGTCTGTTGGGAGCTTTTGCCAGAGGAACAACCTTATGTATATTTGATGTGGTTGCTAAATGGTATTGTGCTTATCATTTGTGAATCACTGAAGCTTGCATCTGTTTCTTGTAGCTGGGCCTAAAGGTTTATTTTAATGGCCCATTAAACTCCCACCTGGCTATTTTGTTGCTTACAGTAATCTGTTTGTGCATTCATTTGTAGATTTTCTAAGGCAGGTAAAAGCATATAGTCCTTTACATGATCCACTTTAAGACACTGCAACTGTTACCCATTTAAAATATACAAAGGACTCATGGTAATAAGCAACTAGTTCAAGGTAGTGGAAGGGTGGAATTCCTCTACTTCCTTTGCTTCTACATCTAGAACTAATGAAATATAAGGATAACAAAAAGTCGTAGCTTCTTAGGAATGATGTGAAGTACGAAATGCAGCAATAATGAACTTTATTTTTTCAGTCTTGGAAAAAAAGGACTTAGAATGTTGTTTACTCATAAAAAAATGTTAGCATTAAACTATTGCATTATTTTTTAGGATTAATTACTTGTACTTTAATAATATCAAAAATAATACCATAGAATCATAGAATCATAGAATGGTTTGGATTGGAAGGGACCTTTAAAGGTCATCTAGTCTAACCCCCCTGCAATGAGCGGGAACATCTTCAACTAGACCAGGTTGCTCAGAGTCCCATCCAATCTGACCTTGAATGTTTCCTGGGATGGGGCATCTATAACCTCTCTGGGCAACCGGTTCCAGTGTTTTACCACCTTCATCGTAAAAAAATTCTACCATAAGCAGGTTTAAAATTTAGTTGTGCAAAATTCTGTAAAAGTATATTGCATAGTAATTCCATTCCTGAAGAGTTTATAGCTTAAATAAACAAGACGGGAGGAGACTATAGAAGATACAGGGGATACTAAATGCAAAAAAAAGTTTAAGGAAAAATACTGAATTAACTGCAAGGAAATTTTTAGGACATATTTCATCTGCAAGCAAAGTCATTTTCTGATTCTTTTTCTGAAAAAAAAAAAAAAGCCATTTCTTCAGCTCAGAGCAGCTTACAGAGTACTTACCAAGTGAACTGAAGCTGATTTTCATCTGTGGCTTTACATTGACTTTCCTTCCTGCACAAGTTCTCATTCTGTTGCTTGCTAGAAAAATGCTTACCCTGTCTCAGTGGACATGATATGCAAACTACCCATCACATGTCAAACTGGATGCATATATAACTTTTTTTAAACTCAAAATTTAATCTTATTTCCAATCTATTTAACCACATACTTTCACCTTTTGTACTTCTACTTGGTCACGAGTAGTGTCCTGGAAGACTGCACAGATGACTACTCAGCTTCCATGGGTGAGCCATTCAGTCTTGACTTATCAGAAGTACAAATTGGTGAAATAACCACATAACAGTGGAAAAAATAATGGCTAAGTTAGGAGTTACATCTAGCTTTCCTGCTCGTTGCACTGGGTTAGGTTACATCTCATCTAAAAATACTAGTTTTCAACTAACTGTGAATGGCCAGTAAACATAAAGGAAGAAGTGTAGTAATGTACGTAGCACCAGCAGTGCACTTGGTACTTATGCAGTATGATGGATCCCCAAAGTGAAGATTTTGAAGTCTACATAAGCAAAATTCAAGCACGGGATTTTTGAAAGTGGTCTATTTTAACCTGTGTCCATTCCTGGTTAGCCCTCGCGTTTCCAATCAGTAAAACAGTTATTTGGAATATATACTAATATTGCTTATGTCCTGCACCTTTAACCCTAATGCATTTACCTTTTTCTATATCCAGTTAATCAGTACTATTTTTCAAAAGAAAGATCCTTCTCTGTTGACATAACTGATATGCCGATAAAAGCCTTTTTTTATCTTAGATGTTGGATGACCACTTGAGGTCAACATTTCAGTAGCTTTTGAACTGAGAGGCTGTCAGTACCAGTTCGATAACCACGTGGACAGCAGTAGGTGTGCTGACACCCGTGCCAGAAAATAATGCACTGAATTTGTCATTTTCAACTGCACATAAATCCCCATCTCCGAGATTTGTATCTGTTGGTCTGCCATTTTAGTACAGAAGAATATACCTGCAAAAATCTAGTTATCTTTAGGGAGAAGAGCAAGGTCCTCATCCTTTGAACAACAAGCAACTTGCTCAAGAAACTATGAGAAAACTTCTCAATGTCAAATTCGGTAATACTAACCAAAGCAGAAACCAACATGGCCTAAAATATAGGTGGGCAACATTCATGAACATTCAGGCAGCAGACATGCAGAATTTATGCAAAATTCGAATTTTCATGAAGCTGTAAAGAAATGGGGAAGAACACAATCTTTAGAAATCTTTTCAGTGGTTTAGAAAGGCTTTGGATCAGATCTAAATAAACTGTCAGGCTGATACCTTCTCAAGTGCATCTGGAACATCAAAGGAAGCTCGTTGGGAAGTTAACCAAAAGGTTTCAGCATTAAGGGAGAATATATAGAGAGTCTGGGAAGTTTTGAAAGATATGAAAAGCACAGTTAACAACTGGGAATCATTGGAAAAAATACCTCTCAGCTGGGAGAACAATTGGTTTGAAAGTGAAAGCAGGAAAAAAGTACTGCTGAAAACAGGGATTTTAAAGAAAAAAAATGTGTTGGCTTTGTAAAAAATGTATGAAACCATTGAACAAAAATCAAAGATAGGGCACTGGTGACTTTCAGACTATAAATTTAATTAACTGGATCTCTCATCTGATTTTAATTTGGAAACAGAACGATTTCACCCCCACCTACACATAGGAGCTGCTTAGCATGCATCAAGATACCTAACCACAATAAACAAACTCATGGGATATAATTGTGAGAGAGGTGATTCTGGAGACAAAAGAAGAGCCCTACTGCAGTCAAAAAAATATTATATACATTGACTGGAGGATGCTATTTGTGCCGTATGCTAATGCTCTGTACACAGCAGAGTGGTTGTACTTCTTTATCACAGACACAACAACTCATTATGCTCTTTTTTTCCACCCTGGTAGATGAAACTCCAAGGGAAAATACTCTGGCTTTTGGAAGCATTTGTATACATACTTGGAATCAAACTTGTCCTAGCAGCCCCATCACTGAAAGTGTTTTAATGACTTCTTTTGTTTTTAACTAAAGTAGATTTCAGCTAGGCAGAGAGTAGCATTCAGGAGTGACTGCTGGACCCTAGATGATGGAATTTGAAGAAAAAGGGAGAAAAAAATCTATTTTGTGCCAAATTCCCAAACACATTGTTTGCATTTCTTGCGAGGATGTAGGTTAAGATTTCTTTAGAAAAAACCACAAATCTCCACACAATTATCACCCACCAGAAACAAAAATCTGTTTGTTGTCACAGCAAATATATCTTAGGCTTTCTTTTCACAGCTCTGGGAAAAGAAACGTAGCTTTTTGTTGCTCTATTACCTTCACATTCAGAACTGACTTCATTTTGATACGGGGCGGGGGGCGTAACTTGGCCAAAGTCAAAGAGCTGAGTCATCTCCACTGACTGTTGTTACAGCACTCATACCTCATAACAGGGTTTTCTTCTCTAAGTTGTAAACAGCTTGAATCTTCCACCACACCTTCTCACTGACTCAAGAAAAAGACAGGCAGCGTGCTCAGGGCTCAAAGTTCACCTGCAGTTCACTTTCAAAATCTCCTTGTTGTGCCCAATCATTGTTTGGTAACGCTGGCTAAATAGCTGGTGCACGCTGATTCTTTTTCCTCCTTCCCCCTCCTAGATATCATCCATATTGTGGGTATAATGACAGCACAGGCATAGAAACAGGTATTACCAACTTATATTTCACAGGTGTGATTGTGTGCACACATGTGTGTGTGCATTATTCCTTTAAAAGTTACTGGGTTTGGACTCTGAAGGAGTAGGAAACGCTGTCACTGCAAAGATAGCAAATACAGAAAACAACCACGAAATGTGTCATGAATATCCAAAAACATTTGGCCATATTTGCTAAAAGAAGTAAGTAAACAAGCTAAACATGATAAAGTAATTTAAGTCTCCCAATTAGTAAAGCAAAACCAACTACTTTACTGCATATTATCTAAGGCAACTGTGTTTTAAAAAGGCATTTCTCTTCAGGAAAAAATATAATAGATGGAAGTTAGCAGATATAAATCACAATTAAGTGCATTGAGTTTTCACTGAATTTGAGGTGGTGGAGGCTGGCTGGGGCCCCAGTGATACCAGTTTACTTTTCTTTGCAGGGTGTTGTCCTACAAAATAATAGACTGTAAAGGAAAAAAAGAAAAGATAAAAATCAGCAACATGCTGTTTGTGTTATAGCTGGTAAAACAATGCTCCAGAGCCTAATGGCAGCAGACAGGGTCTATAAATCTTGTCACATATAATGAAAAGCAAGAATATAAAGACAGATGTGAGCAATTGGTTAGAGTAGGCTTAGGTCATACATACTTTAATGTACTTTAAATAATGCTATCTAAATGTTCCAACAATATTTCCAGCTTAAGTTGCCCATTATCAGTTTGCAACAGCTAATACGTGTCTAAAGGGATATTCAGTTAAAACACTGGTTTTGTAAAAAAAAAAAAAAGAAAAGGGGATTTCAGATAATCTACTTTCCTTTTTTCCAAGTCTGTGCTGTTTAGAGTCAAATACTGATGGTAAAATGGATGAAAAATATGGGCTAGAATGACTGAGTAAGCAAGAGTGAGATTTGCCATATAAACTCACACCGAATAACAGCTTTCAGTAAAGTCCAGTTTCATTGCAGTCAATTGCTATGTGACTGAGGAAAGAAAGATTTAAAGAATATGGTCCTTTTCATGCACTGAAGAAACAGAACTACAGGAAACTAAAAAAAGTGCAGCAGTTTTTAGAAACACTGTCAATACCACTACTTTGCTCTTTATTCTTATAATTGAAGAATTTCTTATTCTTATATTATATTTCTATAATTGCCATGATTTTGCACTTAGACTTTCTTCCTTAGAAGCTTCCCTTAAGAAGACAGGACGAAACTGGAAAATATCTTATAATTCTTATAAGAATACAGTGTTTTTTAAAAAGTAAACCAATCTCCTCCTAATATGGATAAACTAAGACACTGGGAGGGGCAATGACTTTCCCAATAGGACCTGCTAAATGCTGGAAAACCTGTGAATAAAAGAAGTCTTGCAATCCTGTCCCCCAAGTCAACTGACACAGGGAAAGCCTTTATTTAATTTATTCTGAGGAAGTAATTTACTTCAATTTAAGTTTTGGATACAGGGACAGGATTTTTTAAATTCATCTGTGATTTCACAGGTAGTGGCTGGCTACTGCCTGATCTTTCTTTGCATTCCTGAAATATAAAAAACCATTACAATTTCAGACTGCTGCAACAGCCCCTCAGCCCCATATCTCAGCCTGCATATCTAGTTCAATGTCGCTTTCCCGGTTTCCAAAAATGCTTCCTATTTCTATTAATTCACATGCACCCGTACCTTTGCCAGAGGCAGCAATCTAGAAACTATGTTTATAGGTAGGGCAACGCAGGGAAAGGGGTGTAGATCTGTGCTGGGACGTATCACAGGCAAGTAGAATAACGTGCAGCATGATTTATGCTACATTTACTGTGTACTTTCACAAATGTACTATGAGCTATTCAGTGAAAGGCAGGAAAAATTAGAGTCCGTTAATCTTTGGACACTTGTTTGACTCTGATATAATGACAATTCTTAAAATACACACATTGATATTTATTACCAGCAATAAAGAGATGGTTTAGCTTCCCTTTTTGTATGTGCATACAATTATATGAAAACTACCACAGGGATGTGTCCATGCCTATTACTCGAGTTCACCTCCAAAACTTCAGACAACAAAGCACCCTCTCTTCAAAACAGCAGCTTTTTTTCTTTGGCACAAATCTCATTATGCTATTATTTTATCTATAATTGGATGTATCATATAACTAAGAGCTGACATATTGGTTGGATTATTCTTTATCAATTTCTTAGAATATAAAAGACTGCCAGCTTTCATATTCATGTCTGCTGGCAAAGACAACAAAGATATCAGCATATATTCCCCTCTAAAAGTTTTTTCCTCCTCTATTTATGATGCTTTTTAAGACCAACATTGTTCAGCAATCCCCAAACACTTTTTTTTTTCCATCTTCCTTTCCTTCCCCCTCCTACACACATTGGTTGGTGAACGGAATAATGAAGTCTTCTTTCCTCTGCTCACAACTGTTTACCTTTGGTAGTACTTTGAAGATTTGTCTGCTCAGGGTACAACAGCTGGAGTGTTGTGCTGGTCTTGCTGAAGAGAGTTCTGCCACTTGCCAAGATGCCATGATTTTGCACCCAGACTCTCTTCCTTAGAAACTTCCCTTAAGATGCTAAGGCCAAACCAGAAAAAAAGGTCCTAATTGGCTGATATGTTAACACGTAGTAAACTGGACAAAGGAGACTTAAAACCTGAATCTCAAATGTGTTAAACCTGAATCTTTGCTGTCAGAGGAAAATCAATAGACTAACTTGCCCACACTACTGAAAGTAACTTGCCAAGCTGCAGCTCCTGGTGTTGCAGCATAGACAGCAAAAATTATATGGCAATGGCCATTTTGACTCACTAACATGATTATATCATTCATGCATTTGCACTGGCTGGCACATATCCATGTTAAAAATCTGGCACAGCCTCTCCTTTATAGTTTCTAAAGTGAGTCAATAAAAGTGAAATACATTCAGAATGTTATGATCTCTATAATTTTAATAGTTTATCTTGTAGGAAAGCAAGCAAACAGACCTTTAAAATGAGTCAGTGACATCAGGGAAGAATGAAATTATTGAAGTCCAAATTTGGATGTCAAAACTGCTGTCCTTGTTTCTCTTTTCATTTTCATTAATAAAACCTGCAACTTCTGAATCTTAAAAAGGTTCCCATTTTGCCCACCCAATCTCATTGGAGCAGAGATACACATCTTGTCCCACATCTGGGATATTTAAACACAGTCTGAAGCAACAACAGAAGACTCTGCACAAGATTTCAATTAACTGCTTACTGACGTAGCTACAGGTGTTGATGGTGTCCCTAATGAGACAGAGCTACACCACTTCATCTGATGATGCAGAGTTGACCACCAGGTTGGAAGAGACCAATAAAATATCCTACAGCTCATCTCTAAAAAGGATGTTCAGAAAATCACAAGGCAACAAGGCCAAAAACTTATGGGTTCTCTTCTGATGGCAACTGATGGCCTCCTTCCACAACAGATTCACAGTGGCTTCCTTTTCTTTCAGTCTCATATGAGCTGAAAAGCATTTAATTTCCTGTCCCTCGAGGTGGTGAGACATATGAAGTTCATTTGGGAAATTCCGTGACTTTGGGGGACGATGCAGTTGGCATTAAAAAAAAAAAAAAGAAAGAAAGACTGGGAGTTGCTGTTGCACCACTGCTTTTCTTGATATCCTTATGGTTTTTTTTTTAGTTAAAATCCTTTATATGTTCAGAGTACAGATAATTTCACAAGCGGGTTGTATCTATAGCCTTACATACATAGGCTGTGCCTATGCAGTTGTCTTCTTGTGCACTGTACACACAGGTGTAAACACAGGAAGTCTGTGGACAGGCTATTTAGGAGTGCCTGCAGACATCTAAGGACAAAGTTTGCTCAGGCTGCAGGGTTGCTGCTGTAGATCTTGGAAAAGAATTACTGCAAAGCAAATTAAAGTCCAACACAGGTTGGAAGCAGGCTGAGTAACCAAAGGTGGGTAACTTCTCTGTTCATGGAAGTCAAAGCTTCTAATTAGCCTCTTACTTACCTTACTTACTTACCTCTAGCTTTCCAGAGCTTTCCTGCTTGCTCCGTCTTTAATTTTTCTCAATCAGCTCCTTCGATTTTTAAATTTTTTTTTTTGCCCATAATACCTCCAGCTATATGGCTGTTTGTTCTCCATTATGATCCAGGGACAGAATTTTGTTAGAATGCTTATCATCATTATTATTAGTGGGTATTTTGTAAATGTCCCCATTTGTTTGAAGTTTTATTTTGTCCCGGACATAAGGCTACATGCTTGCTTTATCTCTAGGGACATAAACAACTCGCCTCTTGTTGGCTAATAGAACAGATGTCATTTGCCCACACACTGATTAGCAGCAGTCATCACATTCTGCAGAATCAAAGACACTATAAGATTTCTTTGCCCTTGGGCTTTATTCTTCACAGCACAGGTACAGGTTAGGGGGTTGTGTGTTGGGGAGCAGGGGAGCATATGTGTGTGTTTGATTTGGATTAGTCCTGGAGCATTACAGCTTTGCTTTTCCTGGTGAGGACCACATGATGATTTGCAGCATCAAAACTACTGAGCTTGTATTCACTGGCGTAGTGGAGAGATGAACCTAGACTAAAATGGTATCTGTAACAAAGGGCATGCTGCTATCGACAGTGTAGTTTGCACCTTGATTGTAGACAACAGAAATCAATGTGGCTACACAGGGAGAAATTTGGTCCAGTGTCTACTATGGTCAGAGGTACCAGAGTGGAAGCTACACCAACTCAATTTAACTCAAACACAAACACAGTCAGAAGGAGTCAAGAGTACGCATTTGAGAATATTGAAAGCACCAAGGAGCCAGATTTGTCAGCAGTCAGAGATTTTTTTTTTCCCTCAAGCGCTTAGCTTGGTCACATTCTGTTTCAGCTTCAGAAACACTCTGTTCACACTCGACATGCTTTGAGTGAGTTTAGTGGGCTGATTCTTATGGCAAGAGTGGCATTTTTCACTTAAAAAAAAAAAAAAAAAGAAAATATTGGCTTTGACAATAAAGAAAAGTACTAGGACAGGTTTTAATCTAATTTCCTAGTCAAGATACCGTATCATCCTTATTTCTTCAGATACATGCTACTTAAGGTAACAGTCTATCACGTAGAAAATGTGGAGCAGTGCGCCCAAACTGTAAGTTTCACAGTATGAAGAATGTTTTTTCTTCTGACAAGAGCCAGGGAGACAGTAATGTTCCTGGATCAAACCCAGTGAAAAGTGGTATATGAGACAGGATAGGGAATCCCAATCTTTCTCATACTATCTTCTATCTTTGGAGAGTTAGAAAAAAAATGAAAAAAGAAAAAGTAAGGGGAGCATTTCACTTACAGATTAACAATGATGGAAGAAATAGTTACCCAAAGCCGACAGAATAAAACCCAAGGATGAGGATGATTCAAAATGGAAGTGTGGTTAGGGCAGAGCGTTAAAACACTGAGAGAAAGCCTGGCTCCAGGTTTGGGAAAGGGAGGAAAAGAAGTTCAAAGGAAGGTCTGAGGAAGTTTAGCCCTGAGGTTTCTTTTTAGGGATAGGCTGTTAAAAAGAATGCGATGTTTTGCTAGTAAACACAAAATGTCATCCATAAACTGCACAGAAGTTGTAGATGTTGGCCAGAACAGAAACTCAGACAACTTCTGTGTTGCTGAAAGTTTCCCTCTGCACAAGTTCCCCTGTTCTTAAAAGCAGACTCTCCACTGCACCTCAGCTGACTCCCCACTGTTCAGATTCCTTCTCGAGAAACTCAAGGCCAACACACAGAATCGTCAAGCAAAATTCAGTTCCTCCACGTCCCACCCATTCCTCCGGGATACAGGTCTTGCATCGTTGTATTCAGCATATGCTTCAGTAGAAGAAAAAAACAACCATCTAGTTCATTGACATTACTAATCTACTGTGACAGCACAAGCCAAGCAGACATTGGCAATACCTTTTCACTTAGAAAACACTCAGAAAAGAGGTTATGGGAAGGAGAGAGGAAGAGAATTTAAGAAGGGAAATTCTATATAGCATAGCATTAAGTACTTCTCTTCCTTTTTGCACAGTGTAGTCAATAGAGTTGACATATCACTAAAATATGTTTTCTTTTGAATACTAAATACCTTTCTCTCAACCTTTGGCCTGGAAAACAGGGTTCATTATATGCAAAGCATCTTTCCAGTGACTGGCACCTGCATAATGCATTCCAGCATGTCTGTTCCATGCAGGGAGGACTGTCATTAGTGACTCACAGGAAGGAATCCACTGGGACCCTGTCAGCACTACTACATTAACCCCTGATTAGCAGCTGCATTTTACAGGCTGGCTACACGTGGAGCAGTCTTGTCTGCTAATAAAATATATCTAGGAGCCATCTGCTTAAAAAACACAGATTATGGAGAGTTCCAGGAAACAGTGGACCAAATGTTGTCTGCTTCTCCCTGATTCATCTGCTTTAAAGCTGAAATGACAAAAAATAGGCAGAAAGTCAGTTTTGCTGACTCCATTGGATTAACAGAAGAAAGTTCCCTAAACAGCAGGAGCAAACCCTGTTCTGTGCTGTACTCTGTGCCATGCAGCATGGACAGTTTAGCAGGGGAAGAGAGCATAAACTTTGAATCCCAGCTATTTCTGGCTGCCAGAATAAGTTTGAACTCATAATCCTGTGTAAATTAAAGCCCTGTATTTCCTTCAATTTGTAGAGAAGACTAAGATTATTCAAACCAGAAAACAGGAGCCTCCAGAGAGTTAGAGGTGTGATCCCCTCTTTACTGTACACACAGTACAGTAAAGTACTATACACTGAGCTTTTGCCACATGCACAAAACATGCCACAGATGCTCGTTTGACAGCATGATGTGGAATTATTGCATAGACCTGAACAAAAGATTGATAAATGATAAAGATATGCACATATTGTATATGTATATGTATCAAAACTTTTGTTTGTTTCACAGGGTCTTGAAGTACAGTTTCAGTAACATGATTATTTTTTAAAAGCTTTCTTTTTGCATTATTTTACTCTTTTTCAGTAGGCCAGCACCTTTTCTTTTTTCTGGGCAAAAATGATGGTGCAAACCTCTGGAAGAGCTATAATGTTGTAAAGGTGAGGATCCCAGGACCCTCTGTGATACAGTAATCAATAAAATAGATTTAAAGCCAAAGGTGAAAGAACCAAAATCTCTCCTATTTTTGAAGTCAATGTGCATGTGAAATCACATCATCAACACTTTCGCATATCAAACCGTGACAAACCTCAGGTTAATTTGTTACCTTCACCTTGTTTGGTAACTAAAGCCTCATCAATCAAGTATTTACCCCTGGGCACAACTTTAATGGCAGTATCACACGCATGAATGCTTGCATGTGCATGTTATATCAGCATGTTGGATCTTCAGTAGCACCTAATTATTTCTATTAGTAATGCCAGAGATAGTCCACTATGTGAAGCATAGAAATAGATTTGAAAATGTTAGCTGAAGAGCTGTAAGGGGACAAAAATTATCACTGGTTTATAAAGATTGTAATTGACTATCACTATAACAATTCCATTTGCCATCCTGCATCCCATTCAGGTATGGGTACCCATTTGGCGCTTTCATTTGGCTGTTTTTAAATTCATCAGAATGTGCTTACTTAGTAGAAACAAGGCTTCGGTATTCACTGTGTTGTTCATCTGCCTGTGTGCCCACAACCTGTAGTAATTTTGGATCATTTTACCTTTTCTAACTTTGTCTGGGTTAAAAGGCTCAAAGACTATTAACTTTCTATAGCTTTGTGGAAACAGACTCCCTGGTGGCAAGAGAGACAGCTTGTTTAAAAGGTTTGGCTGAGGGAAAAAAGCCTCAATGTGAACTGACATTTTAGTAGACATCAAAGAATATACAAAAGAGAGAAGAAACTCAGGTAGCATGCACACCTTCTTAGGTACACAAGCTTCGTTAGTGCTTACAAAAGCCCTCAAAGTCAGCACTTTGTTCAGAATTTACCGTTCAAATGCTTTATTAAAGTCTGCCTGTAGGTACCTTTATTAACCAAACAGTTGTAAGAATGAAGTCAAGTTTCTTTGAGGACACCTGTTGTCCATAAAATTATGTTGCTGGTTGCAGCTACAGTCTGTTCCCTTAATTCTTTATCAAATGACTCCCATATCTGCTTTTCCAGTCCTTTGCCTGAACTAGTGACAAGCTTTAATTCATTGTATTGTTTGTCTGCCCTTTTTTAGCATAATCACAGCAGTAGCTCTTTTCCAGTCTTTCAGAATTTAACCAATTATTTTAAGATTTATGAAAGTACTAAAGTATTTCCTCAAGAGACCACAAAGCTGCTCAGCCAGCTTGCATGAAAGTCTGAGGCACAAGCTACCCATCATTCCCAAATGCCCATCTTGGACAGGCATTTTGTCTCTTCTTGGGATAGGCATTTTGTCTCTTCTTGAATTACAGGTGCATCAGAACAATGTATATCATCCTTACAGGACAAAAATACATCATCCTGCTCATTTCAGAGAGATATCTGTGTTTTCTTCATCACTGGACTAAGGCTGCTAAAGAAATTTCCATTGTTGATAATACATCAAATAAATATTCCCCCCAAATAATTATGAGCTGTTTATGGCAGTACAACCAGTGCTGCCAATCATTAATTTTTCCCCTCTGCCTCCAACCTTCACACTCCCTTATCAAATCTTCTTCCAGGACACTTCCATTCCCAGAAAAGGCTCCTACTTTGATCCTTTCAAGATACTTTCAAGAGGAAGCTGCTCCCCACTTGCTCTGTATTCTTGGCAGGTTTTTCATAGTCTGCCTCTGATCCAAACTAAAATGCAGCATTTCCTGGCAGGATATTCCGAAAGGGTCTGGTGTTTCAGGCAAGCACTGCCAAACTTACTGCAAACTCTCCAGCCCTCTCAGTCAACCTTTCACGGGAGGAGGCTGAGCTCAAGAAAAACACATTGTTAACACTGACTAAAATGCAATGGGTTGCAGCTCAGCACGAAACTTTTGCATAGTGCTAACTTGACTGTACCAATCTGAAAACATGCTCCTTATGTTTTCTTGCGCTTTAAGAGCATGCTGCTACAATATGTGTAAGAGCACAGTCTGTTCCTGAAGGCAGCTGTTCCTTATTTTTAATTTTTTGTCCAGATTTACTCAACTACTGCTAGTACAGAATTAAAAGAAAATATCCATACATAGAAAAGTGCACAGTAACTGTTTTCTGCTTGCCTTCTCCAAAGCCCAGCTCTTGCTTTTTTAGTACAGAAAGAAAAGTCTGTGGTGTTTTCTGTAACAGAAGAGAAAACATCAGGAACTTGGTCACAACTATCTGTTGCTTGCAGCAACCTTTCTCTTTAAGAATTCTCTTATAATGTAAGTTTATGTGACACTGGTTACCTACTGAAGTTGAACAAAAGAACAACATATGGAGATCAACTGTTTTGTTGCATAGCCCAGCACACTTACTGCATAGTCTTGAATAAGACCCCAGAGAAAAAGCAACAACAAGAATATTTTTTTTTCCTGTAGGTTCTTCCTTTAGTTCCTAGGTGTGATAAAATTGAGATCTGGACGAAACAAACACTGTAAATTCAACTCTGATTTTATTGCTATTTAACATAGCAAATACAGCAATCTTCTTATTTTCTAGCTCAACCCACAATCAGTCACAGAAATTAAAAATGGAAGAAAAAGATTTTCTTAAAAAGCACATCATTATTATGACATTGCTTATACTATGCTATGTAGATATTGAATAGCACAGATTTATGAAAGGCAAAGTTCCCCTGCTTGTTCCTCTGCCTCACTTTCTGTTTTCCAGTTGATAGTAAAAGGTGTTGTGGAGAAAATTTGAAATAGTAGTTACTGGCTGATCCAGGAAGTTGAGCAAAAGATAAAACTGTTGTCAGAAGTGTAGTGTTATCTGTGTATTACTAACTTCAGAGCTGTGAGGATTTGCCTTTCAGTTTGGACTACCTACGATGAAAAGAGAGAAAACACAAAGGCAAAAATTTGCTCATTTCCCCTTTCGAGATTTTATAGCCACTGTGCATTATTTGACATTTTTCTTAAAGCTACAGTTCCTGGAGTCCAGTGACCACATAAACATCTTAGGTTTTATTCAAAGCAAAAACTGTCTAGCCTTTGTAGTGTCAAAGGAAGTTTGCAAACCTGCCCTAAAAGCTTTGCAAATGAAGGTAAGGGAAATGGCAAGCAAATAAACAAAAAAAAGAATGACTGATTTGAGGTGCAAGTTATATTATTTAAATCCTCCACGTTGGCAATACTAGTAAATGTGTCTTACAGCTTTCTTTTATGCAAACACATGACAGGTAGTCTTTTTCCTCCTTCCCTCAATTCTATGACTGTGCAAGCCACAATCCAATTCTGTTTCTTGTCCTGATGGTGAGATGCAGCCGTAGGCTGTGGTGTGTGGACTGTGCAGCTCCTCATCCATCTCACCTAACATGGAAGGGATGCCACGATGGCTGGTGAGAGGCTGCAGTGTGCTGGCTGACATGCCTATGTATCCCAGCCTATCCTTCCACTTTGGTTTTCTTCCTCCTTTTCAACATTGGGATCAACTACTGCATTCTTCATGCAGACATATGTACACAAAATGGGTGTACCAAATTAGACACTAATTCAGCTCCCAGGGTTATCAGGCAATCAGGCACCAGCAATACCAGCTGATCTGCTGCTGCCTGAAAGCCTGCAGAACAACCAGTTCAAACCAAATGACACAGAGACAATGAATGCATTTAGTGTTGGCAGAGCCCACAACACACTAAGAAAAGGGCAGGGAAGAATACCCATTTTCCAATGGTCTCCTGCACAAAGGGAAAGGAGGAGTTAGCTAACTCTCTTTGGATGATGATAGACTTTTCTTGAAAGTACATTTATATGCTGTCACAACAGAATTGCAGTTTAGGTGTCTTGTTCTTTCCTGAGGGCATCCAAAAGTCATTGCTGGTTTGCATATAATGAAGCAGTGTTTTACTAGCAGTTCTATACTGGGTTTTATCCTTTTCTGGGGGCAGGAAGGGGAGAAGCTAAGGAGATGACAGAAGCCAGGAAAGGAATGGAAAAGAAGTGTCCAGATTCTGATCCTTAAGTTTATATGTCTTTGAATAATTATGTATTGTGTATGAATATAATTACATGTATTAATGTAATTATGCAATTATATTCATAGGAACAAAAGTCCTTTATTGCATTCACATTAAGTATCATAAATTGTTCTTTTAAGTTAGCATTACAGTTTGGAGATTGGTCTTCTGAGTCATTGGTCTTATTAGGAACAAATAATAGTCAGTAAGGTTATGGGGACACATGACTTTTTGTTAAGCATTAGTCTATCTCAGTCTGCGTCTGCTGCATACTTTCATCCCTTACTGTCTAAATAAGCTTTGTGGAATATAAAGGTTCTGATATCAGTGACATAATATCAAAATAAATAAAAATGAAAATGTTCTCAACTGTAGCTTGATTTTAAAAAAAATCTTGTGTCTGTTGCAAACATCTTTCTTATTATTATTCTGAATTGGGTTCTTAATTCTTCCTAGTATTCTTAACCTTTTCTAATTCTCATTCAGGCCTTGGAATCCACATGCATGGTTTCTAGCGAAAAAGCATATTTATTATGTTTATGAGCAGTCTCACAAGCCATTTCTGAAATATGGGCACTAGAAATATAGTTGTAAAGACCTGATCCGAACATTTTTATGCCCTCACTCAAGAACAGCTGCAGTGGGAAACTTTCAGGTTTAGGCAATGATCTGGGCCTGCTCTCTTTTTCATGCACTTTCTTACCTTGTGGCTGCTTGGCGAGCTGGAGGGCTCAGTAGCAATTTATAAGACTAGATAGGTTTTGCAAGGTTTCTGAAGAGAGGCATTAGGCATGACAAATGGCCAGCGCTCTCATCACTGTCACCAAGGGTCAAAGCAATCCATCCGCAGGACAAGTTTGCCGCTCTGTCTGCATCTCTTCTCTGGAAGCCTTTTATCAGCTTTGGTCCCAGAGACAATTTACCAGCAAGCCACAAAAATATACAGGCAGGCTGCAGTCAACATCTTGAAGGAAATCTCCCTATGTTTCCCACAGCAGAACTAGCTCCATTATACCATAATAAGACATCAGTAACTACCTTGGAAAATAAAGTTATATCCCAGCTGGCTCTTTCACTAGAATAGGAGAAATAAAGAGAGAAAGAAAAATAATCAAAACAAACAGAAAATATAAACTGAATGAGCTGCACTGTAATGGATCTCAAAACTGAGAGGAAGTATGTCCCCTTACTTCCTCTTCATTGCAGTAGATCACACTTACTGCTGAAATGCCACAGAACTGACAAATTCAGCCTCAAAACACCCCTTGGGTTTTTCTTTTCTAGGAGAAATAAAGAGAGAAAGAAAAATAATCAAAACAAACAGAAAATATAAACTGAATGAGCTGCACTGTAATGGATCTCAAAACTGAGAGGAAGTATGTCCCCTTACTTCCTCTTCATTGCAGTAGATCACACTTACTGCTGAAATGCCACAGAACTGACAAATTCAGCCTCAAAACACCCCTTGGGTTTTTCTTTTCCCTACAAAGGTAGAAAGGTCGTACTGAGATTCCCTTTCTTAACTCCGTTGGTAACAGTATTTGGGGAAGGAAATTTTGTTTGGTTTTTATTTTGCGCTAAGTTGCAGTGGGGGCAATGTCTGTGCCTTTGTTTCAGCAGCTGCCACACACACAGAACCATTACAGATCCAGTCCAGTGTGTTTCCAGAACCACGCATCTTGTTTCCCTCCTCTACAGATGCTGCCAAACAGCAAACCCTGTATCGTGTAGGCACAGAGCAAAAGATCCAAGTTGAACATTACTATGCTGGGCATGCTCTTTCAACGTTGGCAGACAAACCATGACATTTGGGAGCCCAGCAGTAAGTACTGTTTTGTCTTGAGACATCTAGCGAGTGTGCAGTCCAAGACACTTTCCGGAGGTATTCAAGTCCTTTCAATTTCTTTTGCGCCAAATGCCTTCATATCTATTACTTATATAATGGATGAGCTTCAGTTTCTGAGTCCTATTAACCAATGCTTGACCTACATGCTGCTAGTTATGTGCAGCTGGGCAGGGTTATTAACCACTCTGCATTTATCAGTACAACAGTACCTTTGCTCAGCACAGCCAATATGCAGTTTTCTATTTTCTCCTGTTGTGCATGACCTGATACAACCAGAAAACTTTCTGGTTATAAAAAAAAAAGGTTATACGTGGCTTAAGAACACAATAAGTATCTTGATCTTCCCTCTTCCCCTTTTCTTCCTGACCACTTGTCCCGATCCAATATCGGGGGAGGTTTCGATGTGATCCCAAGAGCTAGATTAAGACACAAACGAGGTCAAATGCCGTATGTCTTAAACAACTTTTATTATCAAAAGTAAAATTTAGTAGTGATACTGTGTGTCCTAAACATATTCTATCATCAAAAGTAAAAGTTAGTAGCGATAGGATAGATTAGAATAAAGACAGAAATCAAGCAAGCATTCGGGATAGAGTTGCAAGAATAGTCACCACCATGGATCCGCGACGTCTCAGAGTCTAAGTCTTTGAGTGCTTCGGTAGTGAGCAGTCGCTCCGGGGTCCGCGGTGGGCGATCTCTCTGAGGTCGGCAGTGGTCGATCGCACCGGGGGTCGTCTTGTCAGTCCCCTTTATTCCTGTTCGAAGGCTGCAGTTTCCATGGCAACGGTACATTGCCACATTCCTAGACAACACGGAGTCCTGCTCAGAGTGCATCCCCTGCAAACCAGAGGCCTCAGTGGCCTTGCAGCTGCTCTTATCTTTGAGGCAGATGTTTTATAGTTCTGTTTCTCCCACTTTGCAGTGGCTCTTCTTAGATAAGCAATCCTTGAGACAAATGCCAGGACTCTCTGACAAATGTTTCAGTTCCTTACACCACTTTAAAGAATTATTTTCTTTTTTTCTCTATTTTCATAAAAACATAGAACCATAGAAGAGCCCAGGTTCAAAAAGCTCAGGTTGGTTTCAAGCCCAGGACTTTGAAAGATCATCTGGTCCAACCTTTAATTTTAATTCAAAGTATCTCACCAGCATTATAGCTTGATCATTACTTAATACGTCAGAATGGCAGTATCAATTTTAGGTCATGCTGGAAGCTTAGCAAAAGACATCTTAAATTTTTCCTTATAATGAGCTGAACGAGAGTATGCTGAAATATCTACTGAACCCGCTTCCTCCCCTATCTTCCCTCCATGTACACTGTACTGCTTGCTGCTCACAGAGGATTTCTGAAATTTTGTTTCCTACTAAACTCTGCTCAGATACTGAGAGACGACACATTTACAATGCGAGATAGATCTGCATAGTGTATATCCTTGTTTAGATCCAAGTTTGTAACAGTTCACTATTTAATTGAAATTATGCAATGTTTGAGCTCTTCACTGTCTCTGTATTATTGTAAATTGTGGTTACTGTGAATCTTCAGCTATATAAATACAAGATGAGGCTAGGGAGTAGTTCTGCAAAAAAGCAGCCAGGGTTTACGGTGGAACGGAAGCCCAACATGAATTAACGCTATTGTATTTTCACCAAGTTTCCTCCCAGAGACTGGGATTATAAACAAAAGGTTTACACCTGAGACATCTCTGGCCCACTTCAGCTAGAATAGTATCTACTTTGGGAAAATGCATTTTTAAGGAAGATATGGAAGAAGTGAAGAAATCCAGAGGAGGAAACTCAAAGGCTTAAGGAAGTTGCACAAAACATAAAGACCAAAAAAAAAGTCTGAAGATGAATGGAGAAAAATCACAGTCTCTCTGCGAGTGCTTCAGAGGAGGAAGGGAATAAGCCTCACTCCAAATCCATGACAACAGGCCAAGAAATAACAGACTTAAATAATTTTTTTTAATAGTACTTAGGGACTAGTTTTATTAAACTGAGAATAGACACCTACCCATAGTTAGGAACTATACAAAATGACAATCCCTCTTCTAAATATTTACAACCCAACAAAAGAGGCACGGGTTAGGGGAGAAAGTTATGCGTATGTACTTAATGTACATACGTAATTAAATGCTCAGCCTCTTTTCAACAAACCTAATCAACTTCACTCTGCAAAAGTATACATAACACCAACTCTGCCACTAAAGAAGCAACACATAAAGTGTTTTCCTTATCTTCAGAGTGCTCTGTGAGATATCCAGATTCCCTAATTGCAAAAGGCTGGTGGTGGTGGAGAAAGTGAAATGCCAAAGTTGAACATGATCTTTCAGTTGGAGGGACAATAAGGAGGAGTGGGAAATCAAAAATTACCTTAGAGCAAAGAATACTGAGCAAGATGGACTAACGTGGAACAAGGCCCAAGAAATACTGACCCTCAGAAACTTCCCTCTGAATCATTGCTGTTTCTGGAAGGGAAATTTAATCCACCTCCATCTTTTACAGTAATACATGCCAATTAAAATGGAAGGGATTCAGAGCTGTGAATGTCACCTTATGCACATCTCTCTGACCACATTATCAAAGCCTCTGCTATTCTGCATCTCCCTGAAATCAGGGTTGTAACTTCCAGCACAACAGCAAGGATTGTGACACTCGATAAGAAAACTATCAGGCCTCTGCAAGGTGGTTGCTTTTTTTTTTTTAGCCTTATCAGGCTATATCATTATTCACAGCAAGGTTTTGCTAGATTTACATCTGCTACCAGTGCCTCAGTGCCTTGCTTTAAGAGTTTTCAAGTATGCATGCCTGCTGGTATGTATACTTGAAAAAAAGAATTACTGAATGTAAGCAAGGTCCCTCCTCCTATCAATGTTAAATGGAAACATAATGCAAGACAGATGGGGTGATCATGACATTAGATTGAGGGATGCTTGCAGGTCTTCAGGTGTTTGAAGAAAATGGATGTGGGGTTCTGAATGTGAACACGGTGACAACACTATGGAAACAAGATCCCAGGATGTTTTAGCTATCAGATACAATATTTACTGTGATGACTCGAGACTAAAAATTAATTCAAGTTTACCATGATAAAAAGTCACTAACATCATTGTAAGCTGGTGACAATGCCCTTTCCTTCCTTCCTCCTCTGTATCATTTGCTATAAATACCAGCAAGTGTCTGGAAGCCTTTCCCTGGATATCATATAAGCCTTGTTGACAGAAATCTTTGGCAGATGGTACACAAGTGGAATGGAAGATGCTATAAAGTTTTCTGGGCTAACACTAGTTAAAAACATATAGCATGGGACTATTCAAGTGGCCATCCCCTTCCCCTTGCTCTACAACATTGCTTAATGTTTAGAGAAGCATGAGGAAAGGAAGGCAATAAAACAGCCTTGTGTAACAAAAGGGATGAAGGAGAGTAGGAAGCATGGTAAGAGGCACAGAGGCAGAAGACATCTGCCAACGAGAAGAAAAACGCTAATGAAGTGCTTTCATGCTTTACATGTTAGTCAAGCAGACACAACCCGCCTGACATGACTGCCCATAACCTACTTGATAAAAGTGATGTGAAAAAAACAGTCTATTTGACTTTTTATGTCCTCCTTCCATCCTCAAAGACAACTTCTTAAGCTCTTTAAAGATGCCTGTGGTTCACTAATAGTTTAAGGGAAACCAAAGTGCTGCCCTGATTTTTCCCAGGCGTTCATTTAGGGGAGGAATGTCAACCCCCCAGTCTGCAAGCTGCTTGCGGCTGTGGAATGGTGTCATTTAGCTCCCAGACTTCTTGCCAACACCTTTGTTGCATCTTTGCCATACTAGGCAATGTCAAGCTAAGACCCCACTAAGCAAAAATACAAAGCACCATGTTTATAAAGTGATCAACATTGCTCTGAAGCACCCTACAGGTACATCCAGAAACAGGAGTGACACACTGACATGTTTCTCTGCCAGAGATTTCTCCTTTAGAAAAATCTTAGACAGGCAGAAAGAAAGAAAACGAGGGTATAGAAACCATCAAAGCAAAGGAGGTTTTAGAACAAATTGTTTAAAACAAACTGTTTTGTGGAAGAGACCATTTCACCATCTGCAAAGATCACTGATTGCCCTACTGGGGGTCAGATTGTGAGGAGCATATCAAGACATCAAGGCAAGAGCAATGTTTCTTGTTTAAACAAGTGCAGTTTCAGTCTGTCTCTCTCTCATCACCCTTTGGTGAGCCCAGCAATTGTACTTGCAGCTCAAGTTCGTTCTGCAGGGCAGGACGTGCATTGCAGAACCTCACTAGCTCTTTCAAAGCAAAAGTTCAACAAAGAGGAAATCCTAGATTTAGTTATCAAAGCATCTTCAACTCACATTAAAAATATGCCCATGTCATGGCTCAGTATTCTTTTAAGAACAGAAAAGTGTGGAGTTATATTCTCATTAGGCTGTGGATCACATATTTGCTTCTGTGCTAACTGATCATAATTCTCATTTCCTTCAATTAAGTGTCCATAATCAGCTGCTTTAATATTGTGCCAACAAGACAGCTGCATTAAAACTGTTTCATTTCTTTTCATATCTTTACTTCCACTAATCACAAACTATTGCATGAATGTCATTGAATTAAGCTTCAAAAAATCCCCAGTGTTATGATTAATCATTTTCCCTAGGAGGGGAAATTGGGTCACAGAAAGGTCCTTTGCTTTGGCCAAGGTAATCCATTTGAACTCTGGCAGAAGACAGAAAAAGGCTTCCACACTGCCATCACATCAGACAGCATCCCCTTCATGTAGGATCATGCTCTTCTACATATCATATGTGCAGGGATAGTTTGTACAGGAGTTTCACTTCTTCCAGCATCTGGGAGAGAAGGTGGGGCAGGGGAAAGAAGGGAAGGGAGAGGAGAAGAGAGGAAGGGAGGAGGGGTGGGGGGGAGGCTTCCAAAAGAAATTTTTGTCTTTTTTAAAACATGAACAACAAGGTCTTGGGCAGCAGACACGGGAATATGAGTAAGGAGGCTTGGAATCTATTCACAACTTCTGCCCTGTCTCTGTCTGCATGCCTTTGAACAAACTAGGTTAGCTTTCTTGTTTCTTTTGCATCTTTACCTAGGTTATCCTCAGGTGATTCAGTCTGGGGATTGAAAACCATGAGAGCATACTTTGGGTGGGGAGGGAATTCAAATACTGCTGTTCAGCATCAAGTGTGGACAGGCAGGGGGGGGGGGGGGGGGCGGGGCGGGGGGGGCCTTGGCGCTGCCGCCGGCAGGAGGAGGTGGAAGGGATCCCTCATTGCCTGCTCACAGGGTCCTGGGAGGCAGTGGCAGCAGTGTTAAAGGTTGTCTGGTGAAGTGGCAGTCAGAAAAAGCACATTTCAGGTGGCTGCCTCACTCTATTAAAGGCCTATTTTTATCCAGCCATTTAAGTTCAAGGACATTTCTCCTGCAGTTTTGGAGCTCTCTGTTAGCTCTTTGCCCTAAATTATTAAGAGAAGACTAAGCCTCCTTCTTACAGGCAAGTGCAGCGGGGATAAACAAAAAGTGGAGCTGGTATGAGTAGCATATGTTTTTTTCAAGGACAGATGCCTAGGGGAATGGTCCCTTGTATCCAAACACCCTGCAAAAAAGGCCATACCAAAGTGGCCATTGGCAACACAACAAAAAACTGCTTTGCAGCTGCCTCTTCTGTCATCCATGCTGCCAGTGCCTTGGAGGGTGCATGCAGAGAACTAGGGACAAGTGTAAAATACAATACAGGCAGCAAGCACTCCTGTATCCCTTCTGAAGGAGCTCTGACAGACATCCAAAATTAGAAGTCCAATTCCTCCCCCTACACCGAAGGGGGAGGCTGAATAGAGAGGCCTGAGTTTTCAGAGAAAGCGTTATAGGGACTGAAACCCACACACAAACTGTGTTCCTGGATGCATACATTAAATCCAACCTAGTGGTTGACTGGATGAGTTGTTTCAAGCATTTTTAAATGCTCCCAAAGTAATCTGGGGAAAAATCTACTCGCTTTGATGTCTACAACATGCAACTCCCTCACTCAGCTTCTTCTTTCCCTGCACTAATACTGCAACGTATATCACTGTTTTCCTTTTGAAAGGGATCTAATGCAGAGGTAGGCTATGCTAGTGCCAGGTAACTCATCTTTTTTTTTCCTTAGCTCCTACACTCTTCTTGCACTCAGATTTCTCTCTTGGAGCCTTGAGGAGAGAGTGTTTATTAAAGTTCATATTTCCTTTTTTGGCTTTGTAATTTATAGACCCCAAAAGAACAGAAGTTACCATGAACAGCAAGGCAATGGCCTTGCCTCATGCTGTGAAATATTAGTAGTAGTCATGCCTCTAATATATTTTCTAGAAGGCATCTTTAAAAGCACTCAGCAGAAGCCTTGCTAAAAATTAACTCTTTCTTCCAAGCATGTGTTGGACCATCTCAAGCTACATCCAGCAAGGGTAACTTTATAACAAGTATGAAATGAGACACTTACAATATTTTACTGAATTGAATATTGACAAATTAGTTTGCCGTAGAGCTGGCACATTGAAAGGGCAAAAGGACATAGAACATAATCTTCCCTTTCCCTTTCTTTTTTCAAGGTGGTAGGTGTAAAAGGCCACCGTCTTAGTTTTGAAGCAGAAAAGAGTTTTTTTTGTTGCTGAAATAACACCAATACCAACTGATGGCATTATAGACACACATGAGCACCACAAATGTGGCCTGAATGATTTATCATCTAAGCAACATGTAGAAAGGAAGGAGCAGAATAAAAAAAGACAGATGGCTGAATGAGGATGGAAACTAACGTGCATGTATTTCTCTCTTCTTGGTCAGATGGCAGGTGGATCTCCAGACATTCACATCATCAAGCAATCTACTTTCCTGTATGCTAGTAGGCGCGAGCATAGGGACAGATTTTATCCCAAACAAACTGGGGGCAAAAGGCAGAATGATCTCAAGTCAGAGGGTCATACACTGCTGTGGTTAGTGATGACTTGTGAAGGCAAATATTCTGCACTAAAAGAGAGAGACAGTAATCCTATCTGAAAGCCAAAATGTCTTTCATAATTTTATGCAAATTATCCTTTGCAAATCATCCAATCCATGATTCATTTTCCCTAAGCACAGTATAGGGGGAACAAATGCACAGATGATACCACAGTAGAATCATAGAATCATAGAATCATTAAGGTTGGAAAAGACCTCTAAGATCATCAAGTCCAACCATCAACCCAACACTACCATGCCCACTAAACCATGTCCCTAAAGGTAGGTGCTGTATCACTCACACACTTTTTTCTTAAGCATGAGTTTGCAAATGTGCCTCCTTCCCCTCACATAGATATAACAATTGGTTGAAAAGATGAAATGAAAGTCACTGAGCAGCTTCTAATCTCCATAAAGATCTGTGTCTTGCTGAAGACATGAGCAAGAATTTTTCTGTATCATTTGCTCATCATCCAAACTATGCTTATGCAGCGTTTTCCTTATGAGGAAACACTGATAGACACGTGTTCCTGAGCACACAATTAGTGCAATCATCTGCTGCTAATTATGTCTTCTGTTTCTTGGGTAGTTTCCACAGGAAGAAGTCCATGTATCTTACAGACATAATTGAATTAAACTTCACAATATTTCTATTAAATGATGAAGCACAGGTCTTCCAGCTGAAATAGCTGGTACTGAAAGCTTGAGTTAGTTGTCTAGAGCTGATAGATTTTTACATAGTTCACCCCGTCTGGTGAATTAATCTCAGACCATTTTCTTCCTGTTGCCACTACACTAAGCCCAGGAGCTTTGTGCTAATAAAGCATGTCTTTCAGAAAGATAAGCAGTCTCCACCTGAATATATCAAATGATAGAGAATCCATCACTTCTCTCAACATTTCTTCCTGTGGCTAAGGACCACCACTGCTAAAAAAAATATGGTATCTTTCCTTTTGAATTTGTAAGGCTCCAGGTTCTTTTTCCTGACAGATCCAAAAGGCCTTTGGTAATGACATCTCTCCATGGAAACAGGATTGGGATGGAGACAGGCTGATTTAGCTCACGCAGTGGTCTGCTTAAAAAGCTTTCTCCAACAAACTCATCTCCCAGCATTCCAGTCACTTTACAGTAGGCACTTTACCTTCTTCCTCCTTCCACTCTCTTAAACTTGATCTGAAAGTGTCCAGGCATGATCCCTCGCTTTAACTTCGTGCTCCAGTTACTATTAGCTTGACGGTACCCTTGAATGCAGCAATCTAATCGTGTCACTTTATCTTCTCCAGATGATACTCTTCAAATCTTTCTTCTTAAGCTAGTATTTTCTTCAAACATCGAATCATGAATATCTTTTCTTCATCTGCTACAACTTTTCAATATATTTTTCTCAAATTGTCAACATTTTCTCAAATGTTGACATAGGGATTTTGTAGGTTACTGCAGCATTACTCCAACCAATGCATTTTCAATTCTGTATGCAGCAATGAAAAGTATCTCTTTACTCTCCTGTTTATTCACTGAAGAATCTCAGCAAGTTAAGGCTACACAGAAAAATCTGTTGTCCATAGCTATGTCATGCTAATCATGCTATGTCAAATTCTTTTAAATTCACATACTGCAAATACCACTCATATTAACTGTCCTGTTTATTTTACTAGAACTACCCACTGAAGAAAACACCACTTATTTGACTAAGCATTGCAGAGATAGCCCTGGTCTAAACAATATGATAACAAACTTCTTCCTTTTTTTCACATAACTGTAACAAAAGATGTTTATTTTAACAGTAGCTTCCTGGCTACAAATATACAGCTCTATTGATTTCCAGTCTACTTGTATCCTGTCCTGCAAGTTTATACTGTCTGCATCATCTTGCACTAGAAACCAGCTTTGATTCCCAGCAACAGCCCTTTTATACTTGTTTATAGAAATGTATTTCACCCAACTTCCTAATTACAGAAAAGATTATAGAGGATGCAAGCTAGAAAAATGTAGGTGATAATTTAATGCCTAAAACATTTAGATACCCAAAATCCTATTGTTGAATGGGTGGGAAGTTTACTTTTATGCATTCACTTTTCATGTCTAATACACATATAGAAAACCTAAAAATTATTTCAATCTAAACAGACATTTTTCATGAGCACTTCTAACTGCTAAAAGCTAGAGCAAGTTGTGACAGAAAACATGAACCCTGAACTTTCAAAGAAAATGGGCATCCAAATGAAAAGTCAAACTCTTTATACCATCTTTTACTACAAACTACAAGAGCATTATTTAATTGAGATACATAAAAGTAAATGCACTTATCCTTTTGCCTTTCTTGGAGCTGCAAAGCCAATGAACTTTTGAGAGAACACAACAGTTCAGGTAAGAGTTTTATTACTGTTGGCCAGAACTGTGAAGTTCAAACTCAGATCAAATAAACCTCTGATGTTAATTTCAATTGGCTGAATTAAGCACTTTCTCCACCTGCAGGAATCTTATGGCTTCACTGCATCACATCTGATAATGGAGGGAAGACATGGTCCCAGTGAAATGTTTGCTTTTTACCTTTTTAGAGGCATATGACATCTTCTTCATTTGCTATCTTCGTACTTATTTACTGAATTAATTGAATTTATTGTTAAAAGGAGACCCTCTTGCACTGCTGCTACTTGCTAATGAGTCAAGAGGAAGTCTTCTGAAAAAATGCAAAAGCTCTGATTGGAAACATGAAGAAAAAGCCACCCAATCTATTAGAGATGTTTCTTTTCTGCTCACACCATAAGCCTGAGTAGACTAATTCTGGGATGTAAGCAAATGAGGAATGTCTGCTGTGCAATATTTGTGCTTAGAATGGCTGCGGATTCTGGTGATCTAGAATGGAAGAGTGGAAGCTGGAAAAGTTGTGAAGAAACCGTCATAAATGATCCAGTAGAATGGAGAAGCCATGGTAGGAGAAGCTTTTCCAGCTATATTGGGTTTGCGTGGCCAGGTTTTGGTACCGGGGAGGCTACAGGGGTGGCTTCTGTGAGAAGCTGCTAGAAGTTTCCCCTATGTCCAATAAAGCTACTGGCCAAAGCTGAGCCAATCAGCGATGGTGGTAGCGCCTCTGTGATAACATATTTAAGAAGGAGAAAAAAAAAGTGCTGGAGGGAACAGTAGCTGGAGAGAGGAGTGAGAATATGCGAGAGAAACAACGCAGCAGACTCCAAGGTCAGTGAAGAAGGAGGAGGTGGAGGTGCTCCAGGCACCGGAGCAGAGATTCCCCTGCAGCCTGTGGTGAAGACCATGGTGAGGCAGGCTGTCCCCTCGCAGCCCATGGAGGTTAACGGTGGAGCAGATACCCACCTGCAGCCTGTGGAGGACCCCACATCAGAGCAGGTGGATGCACCCGAAGGAGGCTGTGACCCTGTGGGAAGCCCGCGCTGGAGCAGGCTCCTGGCAGGACCTGTGGATCCGTGGAGAGGAGCCTACACTGGAGCAGGTTTGCTGGCAGGACTTGTGACCCCATGGGGGACCCACCCTGGAGCAGGCTGTTCC
>NW_009202396.1:39552-47319 GCF_000690835.1 Fulmarus glacialis
TTGAACTGACTGCAACCCCCATTCCCCGTCCCCCTGTGCCGCTCGGGGGGAGGAGGTAGAGAAAATCTGGAGTGAAGCTGAGCCCGGGAAGAAGGGAGGGGTGGGGGGAAGATGTTTTAAGATTTAGTTTTTATTTCTCATTGTCCTACTCTGATTTGATTCATAATAAATTAAATTAATTTTCCCAAGTTGAGTCTGTTTTGCATGTGACGGTAATTGGTGAGTGATCTCTCCCTGTCCTTATCTTGACCCATGAGCCTTTCGTTACATTTTGTCTCCCCTGTCCAGCTGAGGAGGGGAATGATAGAGCAGCTTGGTGGGCACCTGGCATCCAGCCAGGGTCAACCCGCCACACCAGCTTACCAAAATGAACTCTCTTTGTAAGTGATTACTGGACGAATAAAAGGGAAGCAAATAAGCTTTTTAAACTAACAGGTGATACCAACATGAAGATAACTGAAATGTACAAATGACAATGAACTGCTTTATTTGGGAAATGAGAGAAAAGTGTGTTTTTCCTTAAAAGAGGTGATGTTCTCAACCAACCTTTCAATGGGAAGCATATGTGTATATGCATAGTAGAAAGAGGTAGAAACAGTTAATGAAAACATAAATTGTTCCCATTCATGTATTAGCAGGAAATCGGACTCAGTGACCAAGAAGATCTGTTTTAATACTTTACTCTTTTTTTTTTTCCTTCTTTTTTTTCCTTTTAAACTTTTTTTTTTTTTTTTTTTTTTGAGGGGACAGTGTGAAGAGTGAAGAAGGAAGGGACAGCAGAAAGAGGAGGAGAAAAGAAAAAAAAGGAAAGTCTTTGTTAAGGCTTAACACTCAAGCCAATGGTCACTTATATCTAAGAACATTGCACATTCAGCCCATCTCTGTCCTCTCCATTGTTTGTCTTAAAACAAATGACTTTGTGGAGATAACAACATATAAAGCATATAAGGCCTGAGAACCTACATCTGCATTGAGTGTTCTAATATAGAACTCAATTGAAAACTAAAGCTTGAAGGGTTATGGAATACATCCTAATTGTATTATAACATCTGAGATTTTTAACCTGCCCTAGACTGTCTCAGTGTTCCTTTATCACCATTGTGTCTCACAAAACCCTTACACCTTTCTGATGGAACAGTTCCCCAAAGAAAACATATGTTCCCAAAAGAAATAAACTTATACACCATTTTTTCCCTGGAAGAATGATGCTTTTGCATCATTATAGTTCTGGTGGGATCTTTAGGATGAACAAGAAATCCTACTACAAGAGTGGCAAAAGGGAGATGCTTAAGGCAAGAGGAGAATTTGTCTAGATCTCTAACCTGCCCAGATTTCTCACCATTCCTGGCACAGGATAATCAGTCTCATCCAAGTCTTATATCATCCAAGCCTCACAGCATAGAAATGAGGAAAGTTGGCATGTCTTTCCTTTGGACTCCTTATGTTCTACAGCATGACCAAATTGACAGTTAGCTCTAACATTAAAATACCCAGGTTAAGAGAACCCATTCTGCAGTGCAAGGAAGTTGACACACAGCTGTTGCAAAATTTCTTCCAAGTCAGTACAGCTCTGCTGAGATCTGTCTTCAGAAATTAAAATGTTGCAGTTGGACAACAGCTGTCAGATATGAACACATGTAAGACATTATTAGGTTGTTAGCTTTTGTTTCCTGAACATATCTGACTTGCAAGGGAAAATTCATTCTCCTTGCCATTACCAAGTCTACACCAAATTCCCTCAACATTTTTTAAAAAACATAAATAAAATGTTCTTCATCATGGACTGGCTCAATCCATCACACCCCTGACATGAAGTGTGGTAGTAACAAAAAACATTGAAATATAAAATGTACACTGATGCTTTTCTACCTTAAAAAAAAAAAAAGCTGTTTTGAATGCTGTTACTGCACCAAAAGTTAAATATTATCCTTAACAGAGATTAATGGTATTTATTCTGGAAGCATTGTTGAACTTACAAGGCTGCCTCTTCATACATTTTAAGGTGTTTTATCTTCTCAGCTTAAATTTGTGTTTCTCTCACCATGAGAAAGTGTGGAGGACGAACTCAAGCAACTGTGAGTGCTTTCAAGCACTCTTACACAGAGAAATCTACTCTGAAAATAAAACTAGCATCATTTGAACCCAAAACTTTAGTGGCTAGCTATTTCCTTTTGAAATAAGAGCAACTAAATGTTTTCATCTCACAAAATTATCAGTCTGTTTCTTGTGAATAAAAACAGTTGAGGGCCTCTGGTTCTTGAGCTTGCTCTTGGGAGTCTGTGTGGTAGAATTAACTGTGATTTCAGTGATATAGGACAGGAACACTTAATATAATGGCACCTTGGAGGATTTTTTTTGCATGATTGCAGAGCTCTGCTTTACCATAGCAAAGGCTGAAAACATTTTCACTTTAAAAGCTAATTGCTGAGTACCTTCAAATCACACTCTCTTTGGTCTATGGTGATATTTAGCATATCTTGGGAAGGTTTAGAGTAGAGGGGTCCAAATACTGTGTCAATTGAGGAACGGGTTCCTGAAATATAGTTCAAATAAAACATTTTTTTAAAACCATACCTCTTTTCATTATTTTTTATTCCCCCTCATGTAAAGAGGGGGCCAAGTTGGCCACAGTTGCTCAGACATTTACTTCCAGTAGATTTAGTAGAGCAGGGAGCTGAAGGAATGTCTCAATGTGCAGTATTTGTGCTACAGATGTGGCTATATATATATATCTTAGAGAAGTAAAACTGAAGTATTCAGGGACTAGCTGAATGGTCTAAAAACATTTCAGCAAGCACACATGTTGTGAGTTGGATATTCTGGCAACACACGTGGCTGCCATTGAGCCTAGACCAGCCATCACCCACCGAACCTAGGAAAACTGACTTCGGAACAGAGTTGAACAATATCTGTGGCTTGCTGTTGAAACCTCATGTTCAGTTTTTATTGGTTCTGGCTTCATTTTGCGAATTGTTTTTCTGCTACTAGAGTATGTTCAGAAGGCCTTTAGTCTATTTTTAAACAGAATAAAACTGCACAGGTAAATCACCACCAGAAAAAAACAAAAAAGGTGAGGGAGGTAAAACTTAATTATAGAGGGATCCTAAGTAGGGTGAGAAAGAGAGAAGAACAACCTGGGGCTGTGAGAGAAGTATGACAAAAGGAAGGTATGAGCAGGGTGGGGCACTGGAAAAGGGTGAGGAGGTGTGGGCATCAGTCTGAGAAAGATGATGAAATGGCACAGTGACACCTCATAACCACACACTGCTTTCTCTCTATGCTGGGATATAAAGGTTTTTCCCTTCCATGGGAAATTCTGATCCATATGAGGTTCCTACTCTTCTGCTGGCACTTGCACAAGGATTTTGTGATAGCTTGAGAACAGAAAAAGGAGAGACAGAAAGACACTTTCCTTTCTGTAAATCTGCTTAAAATTAGTGTAAACATCTTCTAAAAAGCTAGCGGTGTTTGGAGAGACAGGAGCTCTTGACTGGTTTCTTTGCTGGACATAGTAGCTTTTACACAGTTCAAATATTTCAAAGTATGCCAATCGTCCTCAGTAGAATATATATATGTGATTAATTAATTTCATTGATCTTCTAAATTGTGGTTTTGAGAAAAGAGCTACATGTGAGAAAAAACTAATAAGGAGTCCCGTAGCACGTTTTATCTTGGTCACATTAGTGACACAGCTGCACATGTACACAATTACTACAAGTACCTTTATCTAAAAAAATCTTCATTTATTGAAAAAGAAAAACCCTACAAAAGTCAAAGAAATGGTCTTAATGACTGCTTAATAAGCTTGTTCTGTTCATGTCTAGTGGGAGAAAGAGGGAGACAAAAATCACCATGATTTTAAGTACAAAGAGTCCACTGAGAACCAATATAGGTATTGTGTTTATCTATATAAGATGTTCTCAAGGCAGTATTTCTTTTAAATAATCTTCAAGGGACTTTTATTGATCCTCCTCCAAACTGAAGAGACAAATCCTAAACCAAGCATTTTGTCCAATTAAATCAGTTATGAAGTTTGACAAATTAAGCAATACATATGACAATCTTTCTCTCTCTCTCTTTATTTCTCACCATTTCAACTACAAAGGCTCAGCTTACTCAGATGGGCAGATGGCTCACATTATGAGAAGCAGAGCACATACAGCATGTTCTAGAAAGACCATGCACTGTGCTTAGATTTCTTTTTTGTTGTCATTTGGATAGTAAGGCAATGTTACAGTAAGCCCCTGAATAATGGGCTGTCTTTCGTTCTTGCCTAGCTTTCTCTCTCAACTTTGCTAAGACATCCTGAAATGTTTGTTCTGGTTTCATTAAGAACTTTCCATGTGAGCAGTCAGGCATTAAATGCTCCTTCCCTCTCTTCCTCTAATCTTCCTTTGTATGGAGAGACTTTATATCCACACTACTCTGTTTAATAAATGAATTAATAAATAGATAAATAAATAAATAAATAGATAAAATAACATGATATGATCAGAAACATGACCTGAATAAAAATGAACCATGGCTTCAATATTTGTATTCCTTAAATTATCACACACTTTATCAGTTTCACATTTTGTAGTTGTTGCTGGATTTACTTTAGCATTTGACCTCTCCATACTATAGAGTAATAGCAGTTAGAAATAGAATTGTTATAACATCCAGGTTAGGCTTGCACCAGAGCAAACAGCAGGTCCCACAGGCTTATTCCACCCAAGATTCTACTACAGCATTACACTCCTTACATCCTTTATAACCCTTAAACTAAATTTTATAAAGCAGAGTTATCAAATGTCCGTTGTATGGAAATGATGAGCAAAAAGAAAAGTTTGTACTTGTATAAGAAAGTTAGATAGTACGACATCTATTTCCACTTTTCTGCTGTTGTAAGAGAAATAAATACTGCTTGCTGTGTACCAGCTCTGGTATTCCTTGGATCTGTCCATGAACTAAAACAGCTCACTAACTAAAATCTAATTACACAAAAACTAATGCAGGAAAAAAGGCCCAAAACCCTACAGATCATTTTCTGCTTGGTCAGTGAGTTGAACTGGTTTATCATGACAGCTGAACTTACTGTATGTCCAGTTGCAGATGAAGTAAGTTTAAATAACAGAAGTTCTGAGATAACTTGCCTGTTCAAAAAAGATGAGTCTAGATTTTGATTTCTGAGTAGAGTGAAGCACAAAGAAGTACTGCTCTTGTCTAGGGATTGAATTAGACAAACATTTGTCTCTTCCCCGGTCCTCCCTTCGTCCAGCCCCTCTGTCTTGTTCACACGGTCCCATCCTAGCAAATCTTTTAGTTCTCATACTATTCAAGTCAATAAACAACAACAACAAAATCTTATTTTTCTCTCTATATCTTTTATTTTATGTATTTATTTTTTTTACTTCTGAGTCAGCTGTCTATTAGGATACTCAGTTGAATTGTCTGTTAGCTCTGGTAGCTGGGGCCAGGGATTCCTTTATCCCAACTTGGTACACAAGCTCTTACAGCTCTTACAGATATGCAGGAAGACAAAAAAAAATCCCCCCAAAACATTTATGCTAAGCTCATCTCATTATAGCTCAGGTCCAACAACATTCCTAGATGGCAAGCACAAGTCACAAATTGTTGGCTCTATGGAGATGCATCACCTTGGCAACAATAGCATTTCACTTTTTTGTTTTATCTACTCTCCTGTTTGCTCACTCATATCTAGAAAAATTATTTGATTTTTAATCCAAACTGACTATGCTAGCCAGATGCATTTCAACCTACTTTTGAAAAAACATTTTTAGTTCTTTAAACTCAGCAATCTTTTACTCCACAGGGGATTGAAAGACTACCTTGACATGCAATAAGGACTCTCAACATTTTGGCTTGCAATAAACAGTGAAAATTCACAGGATGGTTAGTCTGCTTCTGACTCAAGTTTGTACTTTGTTCACAAGTAGAAATTGCTCGTGTATTTGTTCCAAAAGCACTAAAACAAACATTGTTTGATGTGCTACAAAAATTTTACATGTCAGACTTGCTATCTAGGTGTAATATCGACACTTCTCAGGAGAACTGCGAGTTTAATGGCCCAAATGTCTACCTGTGCTGCAGTGAGAGGTGGGTGGAGGAGTAAAGTTACTTTCTCTAGACAAGGCAGTGCACATCTCCTGCCTAAACACAGATCAGAGATCAAAGCCTTTTGGGAAACAAGTTGCTTACTCATGAAGGAGATAATATGGCCTTCCTTACTAGCATGTGTCTATTGGTGAGCCACTGTTGCAGCTCACAGCAAAAGTATTGTTTTAGGGTAACTTTCCAAGTGCTTTATTATCAAGTAGTCACTCCCAAGGCAATTGGAGACAAAAAGTAATATAATTAAACTCTGAAGCTGTGTCACAACATCTCCAAGGAAAAACCCTTTCAATGAGAACTTCTACTCAAGTACAAAGGAGATGCCACTTAATGAACTTTGTCAGAGAACCACTGTGGTCATCAACCACAGGAGCAGAATACAGGTAAGGGATTGTGAAGAAAGGGAAGTAAGGAAATGCTGCTTTAAGGATGCAGTTGCAAATCTGTCAAGATAAATGCAGAGGAAGGAGAAAAATATCTCTGCATGGAGGTGGGGAAGATCAAAGATACATGACCATATTTCCGAAGGAAGGAGCTTCACAGATTGACTAGCTGAAAAGATTTGCAATTAAGAACTGTCATTCCACTTAAAAAGCTAGCTGTATCTGTAAACGTGTGATTTTTGTTTCTCTTCAACTCCTATTAACACTGTATCAAAAACAGCTTAAATAATTATGTTTGTTTTGAAATAATTACACATAAGCCACTACACACTTCACCATTACAGTCTTAAAAGGCTTCACTCTAATGTGACATAAACTTCATATCAGCTTATATATATTCTGTTATCACCCAACATCACTATTTCTCTCCCCTGTTCCTGTAAATTAACTGTTAAAGAGCTAGCAGTTTTTGCTTTAAAGGATAGCCACACTGAGTTACCTACAGCAGCTTGGGAAATTCTATTTTCTCATGTTTCAAGATTAGTATTACATCTTCAGAGCCAAGTAAGTATCATTATGTATTTCTTCTATCAGTAAGCCATAGCAGAGGGCAGGCGTACAACTTCTGCATCTGGGTTGCCAGAATTTCATAGTTATTTTAAGAGACTGAGCTAATATCTACCACTTACTGGTTCTCCTCTGACCTCTGTTCAGGTCTCACTGCAACAGCAGAAAGTTTGGGGGAATCTGGAAGGATGAAAGCCTTTTCCAGCAGAACACACCTGCAGGGGCAAGGAGTACTTTTGCGAAGGTCAAACGAAACCTTACAAGAACTCTGCTTAAAATCCCAAATGTCAAACTGTCCATTTTAATAAAATACTTCTTGTTGGGTTCCCTCAAAACTTCTTGCTACAACTTACCGAGTTCCAATGAACAGAGTCCCACACTGAATCCCTTGCAGCTTTAGGCTGAATGCTTCTCGGTGGCTCCTTTCACCATCTGAAAATTCTAGTGCTTTGGTGCTTAACCAAGGCACAGGAAGATGACAATTCAGTCACCCAGTGCTCAGATACAAGCTAATGAAAACCATAGAAAAACAATACAGATGCTTGAATATGTGAGGATTTTGTGAGGGGGAAGAGACCACTTTTTGTTTTTCTGCATGCACTGCAGAAGACCAAAAAAATTTGCTACTATTATACATGGGGAAAAATAAGATAAGTGCAAAATATTTCCTGAAGGTGACTGGGGAATTATTATTATAATAATA